>NC_065519.1:23870008-23872213 GCF_006386435.1 Epinephelus moara | reverse complement strand
GCTGTAGAAGCAAACAATAAGCTGGCGTGTATATTTATCTTAGAGCAACTTACCTCAAATAGGACAATTTCTCTGTTTTGGCTTTGCATATGCGATCGCGATGAAACCGGAAATGTCCGCTTCCTTCGACCGGATGTTGTTACGATTTTGAACGGTCCCCCAAGAAACAAACGCTTGCAAAAGGTTCCTAGGTGCGTATCGAATATGCATGAACCGGCATTTGGGGAACACATATATTATCTTGGATGCATTCTGAATGGAAGCGGTTCGTCGCGAATTCGCGACAATGGGCGTCAAGGGGTTATCCACCGCCAGTGGGTCGCACGTGCTGCGTCATCAACAGCTCCTCCCACAAGTCTTCAACAGCCCCTCCCGTGGCGGAAGGCCGCCTCGGTCTGTTTAAACTAAAAAGGTTCCGCCAATATGTCTACCCTACGAGGTGGAAAAGTGGGCACCTCGGATCAACTCGCCAATCTGGCTCTGTGTGTTTAAACATTTGCTGCTTGCCGGCAAAACGGCCCAACATTCGCAGAAAATCTGGCAGTGTAAAAGGGGCTAATAACATCTGTTGCATACAATGCTAGCTACTTGAGTGGGTTAGCCAAAGCCGCATCATACTTTCTACATACATACATACAAGTGCTGAAACCCAGATCAGTCACATACAGGTGTCATTGTTACTGGCTGCATGCTTATGCTTAGCTAATTAGCAATTTAAGCGCTCTTGTCTATGATGACCAACCAAATAGGCTACTATATCTGTCCACAAGTAGCCTATAGCTGGCCTATTTACTGCAGGCTGTTGTTCCTAGCAACACGTTTAGCTATCTTGAGGTGACTGGCATTGAGGACAAAAAAAGCCATGTATGCAATAGAAAAAGACAGATCTGATGCAAAACTGATCTAAATAAATGAAAAGGGAAGTGAAGTATAACTAAAAGATCCGATGTGAAAGAGGAAACCAAAACTGAAAACTTTCTTTTAGAAACTCTTCTCACTTCAAACACTTATTTCACTTTCAAACTTTTTCACCCTCGAAACTTTTCTCTCAGAATATGACTGTATGTTCTCTAAACTAAGCCCCAAATCCAGTGATTAAAGTGTACTGTGTGAGCAAGAGAAAAAGAGGAGGAGAGGGTGGATAAGAGAAATGGGGACAGAAAGAGACCGATTAGAAGAAAGAGATGTCACAGACAGAGACAGAAAGAGTGTGTGTACAGTCAGTGTTCTCGAGGTCTGGCGTCTTTGATGTCGGCCGAGTAGTGCCCACATGTCCAGCCCCTCTCTGCCAGGAAATTACAACTCCGTCCCCCTGGAGCCCCGCTGACTGCTGCGAGAAACGCTCTCTGTTTGATGTTCTAAAGAGGGATCTCCAATGCAATTTAGCCTTTCATCTCTTCCCTTCTCTTTTGTCTGTGATTCATCCAGACTCTGGCAAAGTTACCAACATTTTCACAAGTCAGAAGTAATATTGTACTGCTTCCTAAAATAAAGCGCCTGTGAGACAAAGGGAGAAATGCAACACTGAACAGAATGATATAAAACCTTTGTCCCTGCATCATCCGTCCCATCAGACATTAATGATGATCAGTTGCTTAGATATTCTATATCAAATAAATGAGGTTACTTAGTATCAACAGTGTAATCTCACTTTGTCCATTTCATGGCTTTTCTGAGGTTTTTATCAAGTCACCATTTTTCAAATCTCCATTTTCTGAGCACTTTAAAGCTGCTGTGATTGATATTTTTATGTTAGCAATGTATCAAATGACGTGTAATGTGAAAGGGGTGAGTCATAGCGATGAATGCATATTTAATTATCACCTGTTTTTGTATTTCTCCTTAGCACTACAGAGAAATTTGTTCCTCAGGTAATTATTTTCGTTTTAAGGCTCACAAATTCTTTGGTTCAGTCTCACTGCTCTCATTAGCATGGTCTCCAGACACAGCAGGCAGCCATTTCAGCCAAAAAAAGCCCTGTTAAACCCAATATACACTATCTGCCCAGCACTACACAGCTGACAAACAAAGCAAGTGACTAGCTGGTGGAGCATTTAGCCGCTTAAAGGGCCACTGTGTAAAATGGGTTGAAAACGGTTGAAAACAGTGACATCAGTGGTCAAATTCTAGATTGCAGGGCTCACTCACTCACCCCTCCTGTCGGGTAAATGACGGTGGCCTCGTAGGGACAAAAAGCCTTGCGCA
>NC_065519.1:23653528-23869415 GCF_006386435.1 Epinephelus moara | reverse complement strand
AAGGCCCTTGCTATATATACAGTATATATATAAAAGCATAATTATAAGGCTACGAAAACCAAACGAATTTTATTTTATAGCGATTATACACTTGTATAAACATATTAATGGGTAGAATATTCAGATTCAGATTCAGATTGACAATAAACCATGCCAAATATTACACACTGGCCCTTTAAAAAGAGCAGTGTGTAGGATTCAGTGGCATCTAGCGGTGAGGATTGCAGATTGCAACCAGCTGAAACTTCTCCCGATGTGCCATGTGTGAACTCCCAATTAGGATTCCTTCAGTGTTCATTATTCAGGAGGTTTTTTAGCGGGAGCTGAATTATCTGCAGAGGACTCTTTCACATTACAAATCAATAGCCCCTTTTCCACCAACATTTCCAGGAACTTTTAAATCCAGGAATATATTTACCTGGGTAAAAGAATTCCTGGTAATCTGTGTGGTTTGCGTTTCCACCGGAAAATTTATTCAAATCAGGCTGATGACGTACATGACTCGGCGTGTGCCCTATATTTAGCTCTGCCAGCTCGTTGGCTGGTAACATGGTAACATTAGTGCTGGTACAGAGAGTAAGGGCTGTTTGTCTCAGCCAGCAGCTACGTTTGAAAGTATTTTAGTAAGTAAGTAGTGTCAAACTAAGTTAGTCTACATACAGACAGCTGTCATTTGAGCTTATTAGTAACAATTCGCTATCACCCGAACTAGCGTGCTGTCTAAACCAGCGTGTAAAACATAACGTGAGTGATGGTGGATGAGAGACTGTGGACGGAGCGTATTGAATATCACTGTCTATATGTTTACATGTTCATGCTTGCTGAACACATAAATTATTGGCTTCTTACTCGCTAAGGTTAAATTGCACTTACAGTAACGATTGTAGCTGCTGTCAACTCGGCCGCTCGGCTGTTCACCGGTTACTGTGTCGTGTAGGTGTGTGTGTGTGTGTGTGTGTGTGTGTTTGTGTGTGTGTGTGTATGTGGAGGATTTCAGGGCCAGCACAGAGTGCAGAGGAGGAGGCTGCAGGATGATAATGAATTAAACCAGCGCTTATCAATACTATGGTCTTTGATCATTTAGCCCCAGGGCTAATTTAGCACCGGGTTTCGGTTCCCATCCTTAAACAAAACCTAAATGAAGTAAAGCCTGTAGAAATTAAATAAAGTACGAAACGCTGCATGTGTGTGTTCAACCAATCAGCGTTCTTCAACAAACAGAAAAATCCTACCCCCCTACTAGGTACTTTTTTCAGGGAAAGTTTGGGGTTGAGGGAAAGTTTTTTTCCCCAGGTAATTTCAGTGGAAGCGCCCCTAGGTTTTTCAAAATCCCGGGTAGATGATAAAAGTTCCTGCAGTGGAAAAGGGGCTATGTGTCGCCAACACTGTTCGGCTCATTGTAGACAGACTACTAGCCAAACAACTGCTAATGTGTGCTCACCTATTTTCTCTGATAACTTAAGAACCAGATGTTCAGGAGACTTTTACCTGAAGCCGAATTATCCACAGAGGTCTCTTCCTCTCCAAAACAAACTGACCTGGTGATTTAAACCCGTAAAAACCCTGAATAAAGCAGTTTCACCTTAAAAATCGGTGTTTTTTCAATGCTGTTTGGCTTGTCGGGGAGGGGCCGCTAACTAAAGTGGCAGACACAAAAATGCTAACATACTTGGCCCTATCTATAGTCAGTATTTGATTTGTCTGCACTGGGCTACTGGAGAAACATGGCGAAGCAACATGGCGGACTCTGTGGACGGGGACCAGCTCCCTATATAAATTGCTCATTCTATAAGGTAACAAAAACAGGACAATTCTTGTTTTTAGGTGACAATACGCTAAAGAAAACATACTTATTGTATTATATTTCTTTTCTGCCAATATATCCCCCTAAATCTTACACACTGGACCTTTAGGTGCTAATTTGTTTCTCTAAGGAGCTAGTGGAGGTACGACTAGAGCTAAAAGAAAGTTAATATTGGGCCTATGCTTATAATGCAGCCAGACACACAACAAATGAATGTTAAAGTTTTTGGATGTGAAAAAAGGTAACCGGCATGTTTGCCATATCAACTTTACAGGACATAATATGTGAATATTGTCATCACAGTTTGTTATACTGCCCCCAAATGGCTACAAAAATATGCAGGCTTTAAGTGCTCAAGGAAAAAACAGGAAGTGAGCAAGCTCCATCTACTGATGAAGAACATGTGATCTGATTGAAAGCTCCTGAAAAGCTACTAAATGCACAATGAGGTGGGCATGTTTTATCAACTGCAGTTTGCAAAGTTAAGACTGAACTTTTCACCTTAATTACGATACTATTATTTTGCAAGAGTCACTGAAATCCTATAATGTCGGTTTATTGCTGGACTTGGATTTTAACACAATCTCTTATGACTGTTCTGCATTTAATATTATTTACTGACCATGTTGACCTTGAGGAAGCCAATAAGTTAAAAATGCAACACTCCCTTTCTCTTCCACCCTTTTGACAAGTGCAGCTCTTTTTCCCTCCGAGCCTCTGTTTGGACCATAACTCAGCAAATCTGCCAGTGTACAAACTCGAGATCCAACATCTGTCTCCTTTCTATTGTGGAAAGAGCTTGGCACCCTTTCACATTGGATAGGGTTCAGTTTCAGCATTTATACCCGACCAAAAAAGAAACTGGCTTCTCAGGATTCATAAGCCATCACTGAGGGGTTCACGCAGGCACAAACAGCTGTTTTGGGTTGCCCTCCATTTGCTCTGAGTTTTATTAATCAGCTCTCGGTTCACCCTGGTGATTTATGATACGGTTACAGTCTTACATTGGACCGAACAAGGAGAGAAAACACAGTATAGACGGCAGACGCAGCTGGGGGTGTTTGCCTTCGCACTGAATTGGATTAATGTTCAACAGGCTGGCTCAAGTGAGGACTGCTTTTCAAATGTGGCACCGCGCCACCTCCACTTCGTATCAGCACCACATCGCTCTGCCCACTTCTCTGTAGCTGGGGTTTACTACATTCATGAGATTGTGTGGGAAGGCCAGGTGGTATAAAAAAACACTCAGTGGTAATACTACTTTTCTGGTTTGGTTTGGGTGACATCTCTTTAACCAGCGTGGTGAAAATAAATAAATGTTACCGCAACAGATCATTTGATTGTTTTGGAGAAAAGGCCTGTCATGACACGACCACAGTGTCACCACCACTGCTGACAATGTTTTATACCAAGAGCCAGGTTTTTCTTTTACCACTGGACCTCCGCCTGGACTCCCTAAGAGCTGAGTGAATAATGTCCTGGCTCTGGTTGACCCTGGTGAACATTAGACTTATCCCCTCTGACTCTGGTTAAATAGCCTCTTTGTAGCTTTAACAACCCATAAAGCAGAATATATCAGACTAATAGCAGTGATGGGGAGCCGCTTTCTCAGAGGTGAGACACTTTGACTTCAAATGCACTCAAAAGTGCAAAGCGTGGGCATCCTGCTCGTGTGCACAGTCACAACAAACAACGTAATTAGCAGGTCAGTGAGTGTACTGATGAATGATGATTGGACTGACAATATTTGACAGCGTGCAAGTATATCATCATTACCTAAGCCAAATAACACCGGCCCATCTATAAGTGAGTTGTACTTCTCCTAATTGTATACGATTGGACTGTGCAGTCAGGGGATTTGTTTTGAGTTAGCCTCAACCTGAAACATATGGAGCACTATAATTTCTTGGCAGGCTTATGTGGCAAGTGCCTGACCTCTTCCTGTAGTTCTTTTGTTCAGAGAGGGGCTGGGAGGTATCAGGGGATTGCTTATCACTCTGACACAGGATGCCAGCAGGGGTCATGGTGCAAGAGGGGAAGTGACAGTGTGGCACTTGCTTGTTTTCACGGGGAATGAGGCGATATTGTGACACACGGCTGTGCACCTCAACGAAAACAGGAACAGCAGTGACGTCCCCGAAGATTGTCAACTGCAATGGGTGGTAATATATTCTGCTGCACGCAGTCAGAGATAGTGCTGAGTTTAGCTGCTTTTTGTTCAATTTTCCACGTCGCATTCACACCTCGGCTTCACTTTTCATCATATGACTGCACAAGTGCACAAGACACCTCTAGAAAAATGAAGAGAGCGGGAATGGGGCAGATATAGTGTTGTGTACTGGTTTTGGGTGTATGTGCCTGGTGAAGGGATGTGGTTCTCAGGTCAGGCGCAGACAGGGGGGGGGGGTGATAATCTCACTCTGTCACAGGTGCATTTCCCTCGAGTATCTGTGGTTTTACATACGAGTCATACAGCTGTGCGTGTTTGCTTTCACTCTGAAACAAAAGAGACGACAGCTGCCGGAGTTTCAGTAAGAAGAGTGATAGTGACCAAATGATTTCTGGAGAAATGCAGGGCTGACTTTTGCACAGATGCGTTGCTAAAAACTGCTACATGACCCTGAGTTTCCAGAATATTTTTTGATTAACACGGCTCTTTACTGTTAATGTAATTCTGCATGCTGGAGTGTGGTGCAACATTGAAAACAGCTGATTTACAATGCCGGGAAATGCTCTTTATACGTAGCTTATGATTAATTACATTTGTCTGGGTCAGTGTTGTAAGAAGTACTGTGACATAATGTTTTAATGTTCACACTATCTGGTTAGTCAATAGCATATTCAGTGCATGCCAGCAGCAACAAGATGAAAGATCCTCATAAACACATTACTTAAAGCTCTGTTATCCTTGCTGTAGTTTTGTGCAGTTACAGACTGAAAAAGGTTAAAGTCGTAAATGTTTAGCCAGAAAAAAGCTGTCCCAGAACAAAAGTCACATCATGTGTAATGAAAGTCAAACTTCTATTGGCTCATAAATCATAGCTGAACATGTTTGTCTTGTGACTGGTCTCCACAGAAAGGAGAACAGAGGTTAGAGCTGGTCAAACGTCTCCACCCGCTATGACCTCTCGACCCCGATCCCTGGGTCCCCCTTCAGTCCTCAGATTCAAAGGTCAGGGGTTTGACCTAGCTCAGCGAGCTAATGGCCTGCCACTGTCACAGCCTTCCACAGCTTTGACAGCTCTATGAGTCCTCATCACACTGGGCAAACTGGGGAGCTGGGCCAAGGGGCAGGCAGAGGGGGTTCCTCTGTGCCTCAGGTCTCTATATGCGTTAGTGTGACACAACACTGATTTCTGTTATGCCAGAAACACACATGAACACAGAAGCTGTATAGTTACAGACATGAACACAGAGGGATTGTGCGTTTATAGTCAGTAGAAGCATGTGGAAGCATGTAAGCCACAGAATATTAAACAAGGGCGACTCTGGTGGTCACACGAATGGCAGTGCAGAAGGAGAATTGTGTGTGTCTGTGTTAAGAGGTCCTGTGATGCTGAACAATGGTTCCTCTTCATCTAGTCATGTGGTGTGTGTGTGTGTGTGTGTGTGTGTGTGAGTGTGTGAGTGTGTGTGTGAGTGTGTGTGCACGTGTGATTTTGTATGCAACTGTTTCAAAGTGTGTGTGCATGTGTGTGTCCCTTGCGGTGCAGCTTGGTCACATGAAAATAGTGCTAATGAGGGACTACTGTTCACAGCTGGCACCAGGGGTCAGACCTCTGCTGCGCACAGACACACACACACACACACACACACAAGCACACACACGGCCAGAGATTAGAAAGTCTAGCAGGGAATAATGACAAGATTTTCACCAGGTCTCAGTGAAGACGTTTATCCTGTCATCATGGCATAAAGGCCACACATATTGAGAGGTTTAGTGCTTCAACACACAAAGATGGATGAGCAATTTAACATCTTATAACTTTAAATGCTACAGTTGATTTCAACTTCTACCATAGACGTACATTTAATATTTAATTTAATATTTATAACATGTGCATTTGTCCCCCAAAATAAAAACATTAAAGTAGCAGAGGACTTTGATTTGACAGACAATCTGACATCTGACAGAGAAAGCATGAATTGGTGCATAAAAAAAATCACCAGAATGCAGGAAATTAAGTGTTTGACGCTCAAAATTTCTTGGGGGAGGACCTCCAAAGTCCCTGTTGCATATACTACAACTTTGTGCCACACCTACCTGAAACAAGAAAGTTAGCCAACTGGCTTGTGAATTAAGTCAAATTTATTAAGCAACAGTTACCATTTTTGGGGGAGGGGGGTGTTGGTGGAGACCAAAGTGGGGCTAAAAGGAGTGTGAATTTTAGACTTATGGCAACTTTATAAGGGAGACTCTTGATGGACAACTACAACTACTACGACTGTGAGGCAAATATCATCTACCACAGCCAATATGTTAACTACCAGCTACCTGCTATGAGCTGCACAAGTGAGTTTATTAATGCTTATACCACACTGACTTTGGGTTTGTCAGTGTATTAGAAAAAGATATTACATTTGACACATTTCTGTAGGAGTCGACTATAAAGAGTGATGTTTGTCTTAATTGCAATATCACGCAGCTGTGCCCTTCCTTATTGCTGTTCCTAGCTTGTTTTGACCAAGTGGCAACCTCTAGAGCTAAAAAATGAAGCCAACATGGAAGTGCCAAAAACTGCAGTTTCTCGAATGGCCACTTGAGGCTGGCTCCAGAAGTGAGTCAATCATCCCTTGTTAAAGTGCCCAACTTTACAGCTGAAGTTAACGTGTAAACAGTTTTTGGGGGTGCCAGTGGCTTAGTGGTNCCCCCCCCCCCCCCTTCACGCTTGTCTGTCCTGTACATTAAAGGCTAAAAAAAAACAACAAAAAAACAAACAGTTTTTGTCTCTATAGCTAATTTCAACATACATAACAATTTTTTCATAACTCACCTATTTACATAGTCACGCATATTGGCATGGCTGCTGTTTAAGGCTTTTTGCCAGGCATTGCTAATGTCTAACATTCAGATCCACCCCTCGCTCATCCACAGCTCCGCCCTCTCTTCCAACTATGGTCAGTTTAGTCCGGACCACTTAGTCAAAGAAAACTTTATTTCCATTTGCAGTATTTTATTTGGCGATATGGCTCTGTTCTAGGGCCTCTCTGCCTTTCCTAGGCTTACACAGAAAGCCTCTTCCACAAGCCCACATGGAAAGCCTATAAGGTGGAGAGAGCACACCTCTCTGCCCTTCCATGCGCCTACATGGAAAGCCTAAGGCAAAGAGAGCAGCAGCAAAGACCCCTGGGAACAGAACACAGTGACATCACAGACAAACAGAAATTACATTAATAAGTCAGACACAGCATGAAAAGGAGGAGCTGGGGTGTAGCTGGGACCTATCTAACGGATTTGTAAACCTGGAGCATCCTGGTAGTTAATAACTACTTTTTACCTAATATGGCATATATGCTGTGATGAGTGACAGTGTTTCTTCTGTCCACACACACTTCCTTTTCTTTTGTCTGCTGCCATTTGAATTGTTTGTCTGTTCTAGTAGAGGCTGCAGAAACCTGGAGTAGGGAATACAGGAACAGTCAAAAAGGGTTTTAGTAGTGGGTTGGTTCACATGGGGTGCATACATACACACTTGTGCGCACACACATGAGCATTCAGTCATATTCACATGTGCACACCAGCATACAGTTGAGGGCCTATTGTACCAGTCAGTAATCACTGTCCCATTAGGAGGCTTTTGGCCATAGGGGGTTGTTTTAAAAACCTTAATCCCCTGTGCAGCGGGAGCCTTTCACTGGCCACTGCCCAGCATCCAGGTGATACATTATAGGAGGGCAGTGGATGCTGTTTGCTGTGTATGTGTGCGTCTGGCTCACAGAGTTTCTCATTGGAAACCGGCCAGCTTGCAGCATTTGGCAGCGCCTGTTGAGTCTTTGTGTGAAAACTTTCTTCAGCCAGAGAACCAAACACACTGTGTAATTGTTGTTCGTGTCAGACACAATCTACTACAACGTGCAGTTATTGCAGCCAGATGAAGATGGATCTCCAGTGTTTGAGTCATTTTGGAAAACAAAGCATTTCGGGCCGTTGTGTTTTTTCTTCTTCGTTTGCTCTTCTGGTGCGTAATTAAAGAGTTAGATTAAAGCAGCCAGCATGACTCAAGAGCAGCCATCTCATCCCGGCCTCTTTTGATGGAGGAGATCCGCTGCTTTAATTACTGCTCTTCATTCATTCATGTCTCACTCAAATTGCTCCATGGTCACATGATGGGGATTATCAGCTGCTCGTGGTCACGGTTGGTTGTTTGAAGATCACACAGCCTCTGAAGCACTGATCACACAAACACACCAACTAACAAAACACTTTCCCTCGTCAGCTTCATCTCATCGACGCATTACGCTGCCTGATGCAACACAAAATCTTTAAGAAACAAAGGCTATCAGTGATCAGATCTTGTGCATATTCATAAGTCTCAAGCTGGTTAATCAGTGTAAAGAGAATAGGGATAACTGCAAAACAAAACTGCAGGGAACTGATTGTACTTTTGGAATAATTCAGTCAATGACTCCTCTGAACTTTGGATTGCTTCTCTGGATCCATATGTTTATCTGCTGTAACTCTGCTGCTCTGGATGCAACATCAGATCCTGCAGGGAAACACATGCAGTTAGTTCATATAGTACACTGGTCAATACTGAGGAAACCTAAGAGAATGATTGCTCCTTGGCAGTATTTCTGCTAATGAAAACCATACACAATTCCTCTGGCCGGGGGGAAGATGTGCAGTGGAAACAGTAGATGAGCCCGAGGCCATGAGTGATACATTACTGCCTAACCTTGAGGGACTGCTCGGCTGACAGTGGGATCAGAATAGTGCAATCAATGCCACATGCCGCAAGGAGCGAACGCATGCAGAGCAGGAATCCATCACATCTCCGTGACAAGACGGTCTTAAAGTTATGTTTCTGTTAAGAAATGTCTTGATATGGGGTTACTGCGTGTGAATGTACACATGTGTGCTGAAACAGAAATGCAAAACAAGTGAATCCAAAAAAAAAAGAGCAAGAGAGGAAGGGCTATTAAAACCATGTGTTTGGGGCAGTGCCACGTAGCCGTCGGTGCCAGGAAGGAGAGATGGCAGGGTGATTTCGCAAGCCTGTGCGTTGGCTCTTTGTTTCAATCAGGGAGAGAAGTGACAAAGAATTAAAGCACAGATGTACGGGATCGCGGGGGGGGTTGGCTAGCTGCGGCCATGGGGATGTCGAAATAAAGTTTTACATCCCCAGCTGTTTTATAGTGCCATTTACTAGAGAGCAGGTGCAAGGCTATTCAAATCTCCCTTTACTAGTAAAATCACATCAGAATGACTGGCGCAGCCAGTCGGTGTAATGACAAATAAGGAGTTGTTGCAGGGCAGTAGCAAGTGAAGATAGAGGAGTGGAGGAGTAATGGGTTAGAGGTTAGTGCTGCGAGAGTTGAACCACCTCGAGTTCACGAGCTTATCTGTTGTTCTGCGAAAAGTTTGACTCTTTGTCTGACTCCTTCGCTGCACACACAGGGATGTGTGTAATTAAATATGCTCCCTCAATTTCATACACACATGCATGTGTAGCTCCTCACACAGGAATCGGCGAGGCACGGAGAGTGAGGCACTCCCTCTCACGCGAAGAGCCGAGATTGTGTCAGTGCATCGGGCGTCCTGCCAAAATGAGGGGGAGTGAAAAAGTTTAGGTGGGGGAGGGGCCCACAGGTGCCGAGACTTAAGCCTGGGGGAGGAGTGGAAGGAGAGAAAATCAGGGAGAGGCAAGTGGATGCACTAGGAGAGAGGAGAGGGAGGGTGAGAGGAAGCCAGCAGCTCCCCTCCAAACCTTCTCTGCTGGTGTGTTATTCTCCAGTGAGGATGGGCAAATGAGGGCCAGCACACATTTTTATGACTCTATAACAGCAAATGTCCTCGAACAGGACAAGTGGGCCAACAGCACGTCAAGGCCTGTGACAGAAAATGGCTAAAAGGGAATAGCGTGACATCCGAATATGTCAACAAAAGGAACTGAAGCGTTTTCTAAAGATATCCGAGCCATGACATATGCTTGCACCGCTGCATGATGAATGCTTTCCGTAAGCTTTTCCAAAATGTGTGAGAGAGAGAAGCGGGAATAACTCCCGACATAAAAATCTCCAAATATGTGTGAAGATTCTTTGTAGCTCAACTATTGACTTTGTGGAACTAGTTTTCTCCTGCTCCTCTGCTCAAACACACACACATGCACACACATTAAATTAGCTCCTTTCAAAAAGAGAGAGTGGAAGAAAAAAACAACTGTGCTGGTAGATTGTATTTGCTCAGCAGAATTTAATATGAGCGAGCTGGAGGTGCTTTTCTTCTGAGGCCAATTCCCTGGAGACACATCCATCTCTGGGAGATGGTTGGGAGGACAAAGGAGGACTGCCCCCAAGGCTCAGCCCAGGCGTGCTTAAACACACACACACACTCACTCACACACACACACACAGAGCATGATCATGCACGCAGATATCAACAGTTGCGAGCGCACACATAGACGTGCACACAGATGCACTTATTCACACAAGCACGGCGCTCAGACAGAGACCGCCTTGTCTGACAACAACTACAGACTTGGTCAAACAGAGGAAGGAGGAGGGAGAAGGGAATCGGGTAGAAAAAGAGTTGAAAGGGACACTGAGAGGTTGAGATGTATACTATGAAGTAAATGGAGAAGGCATTTAATAGAAAGCCACATGCTGGATGGACGCTCTTGAAAGACAGGGGAGGTTACTCTGGTGCTAGTGAGGCAAGGGTGCAGGTTTTGTTTCAATATTGGGGGTGGGAATCTACGTCTATGTAGTCTGACAACACAGGATGGTAGTAACAGAAAAAGAAAAGTGAAGGGAGGCTTTAGTAAGCAGTAATGCCCCCTGACAGCCGTTTTTCGTCTGAGGAAACAGCATGAAGACATGTTTATAGTAGACGTGTGGCAGGTTTTTCTGACCCGACACTTCACCTTAACACTGCCAGCAGCTGTCAATCATCTGAGGCATCTGTCTAGCAGCTGACAGCCCAGGTAACAACGGTACATACTCTCTGGAATACAAACAAAACTCGTAAAATTTAACCAGAGCTAGAAAATAAGCAGCTAAAAAAAACCTCCTTCGAATGCACCCCACAAACTTACCTCAACATATCAAAACCAACTGCAACCTATTATACAAATGTAACATGTAGTTAAGGGAATTGGGTAATTGTGTTTTGGTTAGTCGGTATAAAAAGTCGCGTAATCACTCTGGTGCAAACCCCTTAGAGGATTCATGCCCTGGAACAGCCCCTAGCCCTTGCTTAGTTCATTTCCTGTTCCTGGCGGAGGCAATGAGGGATAATAAGCTCGACGCTACTCTTACTGCTCTTGATGATGCGGTCGCACAACCTTACTAATACGCCAGTGAGAGGAGAGTTAGAAAGAAAGGGCAGGACAAAGAGCTGTCTCGGTAAATCCCCCCTCTTGTAATGATGGATGTCCCCCCCCCCCCCTTGGAGAAAACTAGGAAGACTGTGTTGAAAACATGTCACAGAGACCACAAAATGCGACGCAACCAAAAGGAGATTGCTCATCTTCTTGTCTGAAGTGACGGCTACAGTGAACCACTCCTCTGGTGTGGTGTGGCACAGACAGCCAGTCAGATATAAAAGCGGCAGTCCCCTGAGGAACATTGGCGAGGAAACTTGAAAAGATCATATTTCTGGCCAAAGGGGGCTCTACGCTGCTGTCAGACAATTGTGATGGGTTATGAGGAGGGATGAGTAAGGGTGTGCTCTGCTCGCCACCAAACCTTGTGTCCCATAAAGTCTCTTATTTTCTCAAAACAAATGCAACAAGCTTCAACATGTAAAATACAGCAGAGGCCGTTAAATAAAATGCACTCCAACAAAACGGGATTACACAGAAACCAATAAAATGGGGGATGTGAGTGATTCATATTACAATCCTGCAGCTCCAACCAAAATTAAACGCGATTGCTACCGCAGCTCCACTCACGCCCTCCGTCCCTCACAGCACTCCTCAAAATCATAAACAGATCCTCGAAACGCCGCTGCGGCCTGGGTCACATTTACCCCAGCCTGGTCGCAGATACCCATGACCAACCTTATTACACACTTACCCAATTACCTAGTGAGACTGGGCAGGTGGGGGGCACACACCACACACACACATATAAGCGCACAGGGTTAGCAGGAGGCTACAGGGGTCGTCAAGTGCACAGAGGGTGCGAGTGGATACTGACAAAGTGCATTAAGTTGCGTCCAGGCCTGGCTCCTTCCCAGCTGGCTTTGGGCCACGATACAGGTGCCACGCTAGATCACCAGCAAGACCCCCCCCGCCCCACTACAAATCGCTCTCCAGCTAGTGTGAGCCTCCACAACAGGTGCAGTAGGTTAGGCTGCAGGCCCCAACATGTGAGGAAACAGACTGTTATTGTGGGCCTTCCTTCCATCATCTCCTCTTTTTTCGGCTTCTTTCCCCCCCTCCACCTCCATCTCCAACTCTTCTCTTCCCAAAAGCCCTGGGGAGCAATCGAGAGGTCCAACCTGAACGTGTAACCTGAGTGCAACTCTTCTGTATTGTGCAAGGATGTTGAAAAGAGGAGGGGGGGGGGGGGGGGGGTTGAGGATATGTTGCACATGCAGAGGATTGGACAGCTTGGCGGTGAGTTTGCGTGTGTGTGTGTATCGAGTGTATTTTGGAAGCAGTAAATACGTAATAGGACCGTGAAATGATAGATTCCGTACCCTGTGGCTGGCAATGCCGCAGTCAGTGGCAGGATTAGACACACGGCTTCTACTTGCTGACAGTTAGATGGCAATTCATCCATGTGTCAGTGTCTACCCGTGGTGACGATATGAAAAATGTAAATAGCTGCTCATTCAATTGTGCATACATGCATGTGCATTAAAAACATGGTGGTGCCAAGTTTTTAGAAAACAAACCTCACAACTGACACTCGCAGTGACTGCCCTCTCTACTGTATATTTGCACAGGAAAACTTTGCAGCCTACTGCATTTCATTATGAGAAATCCAGATGTGCTTCTTGGCTGCCAGTGAATGTCTTCAGCTGTGTATGACACTTTTGTTGGCCTCCCTGCACCGAGTGCAGACAGAGAAACAACACCTCGGGGCAAGACTTTCTGCTCTCTCTCTCTCTTCCTCTTCTCTCTTCTCTCTGCCATCTCTCTCTTTTCCTGATCCCCCTCTCCTTTGTCTCTTTCTTTCACCCTCCTTCACTTGCTCACACTTCTGCACCCTCTCGTCTGTCACACTTCTCCTCTTTTTCGCTCCATCTCCCTCTCTTCTTCTCCCTGCCACTCTTATCACATCATCTGCTCGGAGACATGAGGTTGGTCTGACCACTGACAGGTAGTCAGAGGGCATGTGGGAGTCGGCTCCAGAAAGTCTGCCCCTATACCTACTTTAACATCGGCTCTCCCTCTTTTTCTTTTCCACTTACACACACACATGCACATACTCACAGTGGTTTGCAGCCTGCATGGTGGACCAGTCATGTCAAATGTCAGATAAGACATGAGTCAAAGGAGTCTTGAAGGTTCAAAGAGAGAAAGGTGTTGCTAATATCAACTGAGTCATACACAACATGAAGTTAGTGGTTGTTCTAAATGAATAACACACCTCCGCACTGACATTTACAGTTTGATGTTAGGCAGATTCCACCTCAGTGCTTCTTCTCTGCCGTTTGAGGCTACACAGACTAACATGGCGGCAACTGTTCCTGCTGATGGAGGCAGTTGATAGTCAGGAGGAAAGTTTGTAGTGTGAATTTATTGTAATTACTTTAACATTGATTTTCCAGATAATGAGGAACATCACAGTCGATCGTATGCACACCTCTGAGCCTTCACACCAGCAGAGACCCACCGCTCTGTTGCCCACTGGGATCACTGCAGGATAGTCACTAATGATGAAAGTTGTTTTAACACTTTCTCTGTAAAATGATTATGTATTCTGTCTTGACCTGAGCTGATCAATAAAAACCTCACTGTGCCATTAAAATTAAAATCTTGTTTTATTCTTCGCAGTTGGCAGTGACCTTAAAGAAACTCTGAATATTGGATAGTTGTATCATTCTGCCCTCTATTGATAACATGATGCAATTGCAAGGTAAATTTAGTCCAAAGGATTTTTACCTCTTACCAGAAGGAAAACAATTATTGCTTGGAACATGAAGAAAGGACAAAAATCCACATCCAAACTGAGGATTCTTAATTTTCTTTTCTTTGATCCTGTTGACAGCTTGTTCAAAGAAGAGAACCACTTTGTCTAAAATATGATTAATGGCCATTCAGACTGAGGTGGCACAGTGGTGCAGTGGTCAGCATCACATCACTTCACAGCAAGAGGGTTCCTGGTTCTAACCCTCGGGTGGGAGCCCTTCTGTGTGGAGTTTGCATGTTCTCCCCATGTCAGTGTGGATTTTCTCCTGGTACTCCAGCTTCCTCCTGCAATCCAAAGACATGCGGGTTAATTGGTGACTAAATTGGCCGAAAGTGTGAATGTGAGCGTGAATGATTGTCTGTCTCTATGTGTCAGCCCTGCAATGTACTGGCGACCTGTTCAGGCCCAGCCAACATTTGTGTGGGGGCCCATTTGGCTCATGAATGGACGGAAAAATGGGTTCACCACTGGCCCTATGCTAATTGCCCACATGGGTGGGTTTACCGAAGTGGGCCCCAGATAAGGTGCTCATTTTGGGTCCATACCCACTTCGTACCCAGGTAGCCCTAGAATAACCTATGTGGGCTCACTTGATTAAACCAAACCATGTGGCATGGGGCCATTATGGAACCCATGAACAATCCCATATAGGGCCCATTTTTAGCCCAGTTGCTACCCACATGGGCCCCACATACAAATGTTGGCTGGGGGATGTACCCTGCCTCTCCCCAGTGTCAGCTGGTTTAGGCTCCAGTCCCTCCACGACCCCTAACAGGAAAAGCGGTTATGGCAAATGAATGAAAGAATGAGTGAATCATTTTGACTCCTACATAGTTTAATAGATAAATGTAACCAGATTACTTGAGCTTTACTCCTGTTCACTGCAAACCTTCACTCTAAAAACGTTTCATGGGGTTAGTGGAGAATGCTTAAAGAAGTTTTTCAGCTTGAAAAAATATATGTTTGTCTCATTAAAATGTTTTAGTCAGTTAACTTATTTGACTTATTTTAAGAAACTGGTCAAAATCAAAAACATTTTTGACACCTTTGAGTAGGAATTTTAAAAAATCTGAATATCTTAAATAAAATAATTTGACCGCTAATGTCATCACAACTTTTGGATAAATATCAAATTGGTTTAACTTAATTAAGCTTTTTGAGGTCAAAGCAAATCATGTTGGTTGTACTAAACTAACTGAGTTTGTCAGACTATAAAATACACAATTAAGTAGTTGGAACTACTTAAAAAGATGCATGCAAATTGATACCTTCATTTTTCGTCTGGCCTTTTTTTTGCTGTTGTTGCTGAACCAATAGCTTCTGTTCTGTGTTATAAGCCAAGAAGTGTGGTCAGGTTACAACGTAAACAGAGCTTTAAATATCTTATTCCATAAATGACTTTACAAGCATTCTTAATTTCTCCTAAATTATCATTTTCTTTTATCACAGTTTACATATTGTTTTCATAGCAAAGAAAACAGTAAGGTCGCATCAAGCATTTTGGGTGTCAAACACTTCATTTCCTGCCTTCTGATGAAAGTTTCTGCTCCATTTTGTGCGTTCTCTGCATCAATTTCTGTTGGAAATGTCCTTTATTTCGTCAAAATAAAAGTCCTGCACATGTTCTAATTATTGAGGGGATGTGTGTCCCCTGTGCCCCCCACCCTGCCCACCCCGCAAATCTCCGCCTATGCCTTACACTGTAGACACTGTAATTTTTCTATTAATCCATTCAGAGGCTGCAGAGTGTAGAAAAAAGTTCTGTTTGATCCTATTTGACTGTACACCTGCCTCATAGTCTCGCTGACCTCAGCCAGACAGGTCAGCTGTCGTAGCTGTTGTTGAGCCCCACACTGAATCAGATCAGACGCAGCTGACAGATCACCGTCTAGACAAAGAACAGACCCCTTCCTAGTATTGTTTGTTGGTGGTTGGACTGGTGAGAGAAAAACAGGAAGAGTGTGTGACTAAGCCAGTAAAAACCAAGGCCCAGGAGGAATAAGGGCTTCCTGTCTTTAGATGTTTCCTCTCACACGTGACTTGACTGGCGGGCAGGCAGCATTATCATCAAGTTGATATTACCTGTGATAAAAAGGGCTGAGACAAAATGGGACAAGAGGAACCTCCAGTTACACTGCACTGCCTATATTCTACCACACGATGGCAGCACTACATAAGGAAGAAAGGGTCATTTTAATAGGTTGTCTCTGGCCCTCAAGCTCACACCTTTCAAATCCTTTCTCTCTCAAATTCAAATGTGTTTTATAGGTTTCATTAATTTAGTACAGTATTGTCAAGCAGGATGTACATTTTTAATTGGGTCGCCCTGTTTTTTAGATACAACAGGGAATGATGGGAGAGACAGATGGGGAATGACATGTAACAGAGGTATCAGACATTGCAGTGATGACCATGTGGGTCATTATCGAGAAGGAACAGTCTGACATTTTGGAGAAACAATATTCTTATTTGTTTTCATGGAAAGATTCAGATGAGAAGATTGCTACCACTGTCATTTTCGTATGGTAAATGTACAGCTTAAGCCAGCAACCAGTTAGCTTATCTTAGCATACAGTCTGGATACACTGGGAAGCAAAAGAGAAAGCGGGAAGTTGAAGCAGAGGGCAAAGCTTTCGATTTGCTGGACCACCTATGTCCCAACCCTCACCTATGGTCACGAGCACTGGGTAATGACGGAAGGAATGAGGTCACTGGTACAAGCAGCCGAAATGAGTTTTCTCCGTAAGGTGGCTGGGCTCAGCCTTAGAGATAGGATAAGGAGCTCAGACATCCGGAAGGAGCTCGGAGTAGAGCCGCTGCTCCTTCGCATCAAAAGGGGTCGGTTAAGGTGGTACGGGCATCTGATCAGGATGCCTCCTGGGTGCCTCCCATTGGAGGTGTTCCAGGCACGTCCCACTGGTAGGAGGCCCGGGGCAGACCCAGAACACACTGGAAGGATTACACATCTCGTCTGGCCTGGGAATGCTTCAGGGTCCCCTAGGAGGAGCTGGAAAGCATTGTTGGAGAGAGGGACGTCTGGAATGCTTTGCTCAGCCCTGCGACCCAGCTTCGGATAAGCGGTTGAAAATGGATGGATGGATACAGTAGGAAACAGCTAGCCTGCCTCTGTCCAAAGGAAAAGGAATCCAACAAGCTGAACAGTTTTGCAGAAACACTGATTTGTGACGTGAAACGGCTTTATTCAGTGCTTTTACCAATTTAAATCAAGTGGTCTGTTTGTTTTGGAGAGGAAGAGACGTCTATGAATAATTCAGCTCCCAGTAGCTTCAGCTTCTATATCCTACACACTACTCCTTCAAGGAAAAGTCTTTTAGAAAATGGCCTTTCCACTTTCACCCTTACCATTAGGTCACATTTTAAGCAATTTGCATCTCTGACGTGTGTTTTATCAAGTAAACATAAAGTGTAAAGTATTTACACAGAGCCTTATCCCTCATTTGACCTGGATCCACTTTCCACTTTCCTTTCGCCCATGTGATTGCAAGCACACACATGCCGGCTATGGTAATGATGTCAGCCCGTTGCTTCACCTTCATAAAGGTCAGAGAGCTCATACATTTCTCACATTCTTGCTCCCCGCGCCTCTCCTTCCCCCCACGAAGACAGGAGTAAATCTGTGTCCCAGACATAACATTAAGCAGTGATCATTTTCCCCTCGCAAGGTGGTTGTTTCACCTCAATGTTTGAGTTAGTGGCACTGTAATTATGTCAGAATTTACAGCTGAAACACAGGTTGTGACATTCCTCTGCCAGCTGGAGATCTGCCTGTAAATCTGGCACCTTTACCTGAGGATCCTCCCCTCGAAGCCCACAGAAACCTCCAGAACCTTCTATGTAAAGTCACTGGTGTGTGTGTGTCTGTGTGTGTGTACGTGCAGAATGAGCCGAGGATTTAATATGATTTAATAAAATTGATGGACTGCAAAGAGATAGAGTAAATTACATCTTTATTATTCATAAGAAGTCTCTTTAGCTTGATTGATTTTTATTAAATGAACACACTAATTGTTGAGGATAATGAGTTGACATCTGGTGAGTGAAGTGTAATCAGATTACTTACTTTTTTTGCTCATTTTCTTGATTTTGTCAAGACAGGAAAGTGTATGATTTAGTTGTTCTAAATTCTCAATGGGTAAAAAAAGAGAAGAATAGACGGACAACATCTGAGGAGAGAAACAGGGATGCAACCTTCTCCACCAAGGAAGAGCCAAAGGTTAAGATGGTTGGAAGACAGTAACCGTGATGACACATGTGGACCTACTCATATAGGACAAAGTTAACACAGATATCCTTATCAGAGTAGAGGCAAAGTCGTAAATGTCCTAAATATAGTGTATTTTAAAACTTTTTAATGGCTGCTGATAGAATTTCTGTAAAAACCTTTCTCAGATTCTCAACACTGAAACAAGAATTTTGAACCAGGCTTTATCCAATTTCCAGATTTCTGTTCTGGAAATGTTAGCAATTTAGCACATTGTCAATTAGATAATGCCTTATTTGCACAGCTTAAAATAACATTTCAGAAAATTTGTAACACAAAAAATGATTGTCCTAATGTAAGAAATCCGCTGTGGAAGTTTCTACCAGTTAAAAGTTTTACCCTAGTCACATGTAATGTCTCCCCATTGCTCCCTTGGAAGTTGGTTGACACCAAAATGGAGCTAAAAGGACAGTAAATACTTACATCTATGGCCAGAAAGACGACTCCACAGTGTTGCCAAAGCTTCTTCTCTGCTAAATGTTTGAATAAGCAACTATCTGCTCACACATCTGCTAAACAACAACAACTTTATAAGGTGATAATATGTCACAGATTTGTGCACTGCCCCCAAGTGGACAAATTATCAGGTAATGAGGGTTTACAATAACTTTGGACAAATAGACGATCGGCTCCTCTCCCTCTGGAAATCATTTAAACTGTGTTACAATGACATCACACAATAAAATGCCTTCAAACAGTTTAGAAATACAAGGTCATGTCAGTTCATGTCCAACACAATGAGCTACATAAGGCTACCAAGTACTCTGCCTATAAATGTGAAGCTTTTACCAGGCACATTGGAACTTGTATGTGAGAACCACATGAACACTACATAAGCACAAGACAGTTTCAGTTCATCAACATGACAAATGTCTCCAGCTACCACCCACTGAAAGTAGTATATGACCAGGTAGAAAATCTGGGTTACAGCCTCGCCCTCTACTCATTTACTGTAACCGTAGACCTTCTGAGGCTCGCTTGTTGAATTCTCTCAATGATCCAAAGTATGAAAGGGAAGATAACATCAGGCAGGTGTTGTGGGAATGGGACACAGGGGTTCTTTTAGGTTCCAATCCACTGAGGAATTCATCATCTTCACATAGATTTTCAGATTAAAACTTCTGAGAGGTCCACTTAACGGTCCGCCAGAGCACGACAGAGCTGAGCAAGTCTGCCACTTCTAATTGTCAAACAAGCTGGTGGCAATTCGCTCCGCAAGGTCACAGGATCTCACGGTAGAAAGGGATGGAGGGAGAGTGTGAGGCCCAGAGCTGGGCATAATCTGCAGCCAGAGGATCTGAGCCATGACTGTAGGAAGGGTCTGAGGCTGAGTCATAATGACTCCTGATGCCAATCGAACCCAGAAACCTCATGTGTCATTACAGCGCTTTTAGAAAGTGTTGATGTTGTTGGTAACAGCAGATGTCGTAAGTCGACACTGTGTGTGGTGTAGAGCTTAGAGTTATTTTATTAGCACTGAAAGCTGACTTACACTTTGTTACTTTATCCACGAGTGATACGTGCTCCTCACAAAACAGTGTTTACAGCCACACTAGCTGTTCTCTGAGGCTGTACTTGTACATCATGTACATATTGATCTTTAGCAAAAACAATGATTATCATGTTAACCACCTTAGTTAGGCCTGTTATTAACTATTTTTGGATTTATCTATCACCAAAGTACTAGACAAACTAAAATTTTGACCTAGTCGTCAGAAGAAAATGCTGGTATTATACATTTCTGCAAACCATGAATATGTAATATTTGCATGTTCCATACAAGTTTCTGAAGTGACACAACAGAAAAGCTGACGTTGGGAGGTACAGGGGATGGTGGATGGTCTGTCACAGAGGCGAGACGCCTGTCAAGCTGCAGACCACTGATTGAGACCAACACACAACTACACCAGTTGTTTTTTAGTGAACCATTGCTGTTTTCAGTGGCTTTTTGGGCACCAAATGTGAGTATTTTTAGGGTCTATTGTTGTGTTTCCTGTGGCTTTTTCGCTCCAATATGTGAATGTTTTTAGCGACGTGTCATTGTTTTTCCAGTAGGGATGGTACCATGAAAAGTGATTGTTTTTTTTACAGAGCCACTGCTGTGTTTTTTATGATAGTGGCACAAGATATTGAGTATAGCCTTAGTTCAGGACACAGTGTCAAGCTCAGCTCATGTCCCAGCTACATCAGCTGATCTCAAACTGCCCAGTCAAGTGATGAACCAACTGATTGGTGGAAGGGAGTCAGCTGATTGATCACATGATCCCTTTCTATGCAATCAATTGGCAAATCTCATTCAGGGCGTCCCTATTTAAACTGCTCTGGCCTGCCTACTGTTGCTGCTTCCTCTGCAAGCTGCTTTGCAACCTGCCTCCACCCAGCTCCTCCTTTTGATGCTGTGTCTGACTTATCAATGTCATATCTGTTTGTCATTGATGCTGCTCTGTTCTGTTCCCAGGGTTTTTTTTGCTGCTGCTCTCTCTGCCTTAGGCTTGCCACGTAAGCACATGGACAGGCAGGGAAGTTTGCTCCCTCTGCCTTAGGCCTTCCATGTAGGCACATGGAAGGGCAGGGAGGTGGTTCAAATGGAAATAAAGTTTTCTTTGACTAAAGTCGTCCTGATTGAAATGTTTTTTTTGTTTGTTTTTTTACCAAGACGCACCTGCATTTTCACCAGGAGAGTGCCACAACTTTTTAACTGAGATATCACCGCATGTTCTGTCGGAATAGTCCCATGAAAAGCAGTTGTTTTTTACTGAGACACTGTTGTGTTTTCTGCCAGGATAGTGGCACAAAAAGTGATTTGTTTCTAAGCAAGATATCTCTGTGTTTCCAGTGAGGATTGTGCCCCCAAAACTGGGTATTTTAGGCCAAAATATGATATTTTCTTAATCACAACCAAGTGTTTTTGTGCCTTAACCTTACCACACCTTAACCGCAGTGTTGGTTCAGTGTATCTGCTACATATACACATGCAAGTGTAACGTGTCCATGGTTTCCAAAAACATAATGCATAATAATTTTTTTCTGCCTATTGGGTTGCATAACAGGGCTATCCAAGAAGTTCCAAAAGTTGTTGCACTTCCTCTTAAGGGGAACATGAATGTCTGTAGCAAATTTCATGGAAATCCATCCAATAATTGTCAAGACATTTGACACTAAATCAGAACTGTCACGGCAGCGCTGATGGAAAAGTGGGGAATCACCAAAGTCATTCAGACACACCATCTAGGAACCATAAATATCTGTATAAAATGTGGAGCCAATCCATCTCATAGATGTCTAGATATTTCATAGAATATGTCCGTAGGCTTCATCCTCTGGGTACCATGAATGTCTGTAGTGGATTTCAGGGTAACTCATCAAATAATTGTTGAGAAGAGTTGACCAAACCCAAGTATTCGTGACATGTAACTTGTCCAATCACATCTCATCTGCTTTGCCCTCCTCGTGAAAACAACTTAGAAAACGCTTATATTACCTCACACAACAGTGATTTACATGTCATGCTGAGGATGCACCACTTGCTAGATGACCGTGCATCTGCTTAGATTTATGTCCTCTCCCCATTACCTCACAGAAAACAGCCAGTTCACAGACTACAAAGACAAAGTGGAGTGCCTAACCCTCAGGGCTAGTTGAACTCACTGAACCCTTTAACGTCCAAGCAGGGCTTCTCAGAGCCAGAATAAGAAAGGGGGAGGCTTGTAGTTTTGTATCACTGCTGCTGTGATGACTCTGGGGGGCTATCCGAGACACAGAGAAGAAGACAGCAGGAGACCTGACGGTGTCAAAACACATTATTATAGTCCCCGCATGGAAAACAGCAACTGGACCAGACCTCACAGAGAGAAAGAAAAAACACAGCCTGAGGAGCAGCACAGAGGCAAAAGAGAAAGAGTCAAGGACAGAGGAAAAGAGAGGCCATAGAAAGAGAGGAGGACAGCATGATAAGGAAATTCTGTTTAGTGTTTTTGTAAACTAGACCTGGGAATCAGCTCCGATCTCCTGCAAGATGAGTTACTCTTTCTGTTGGAGTCCTCTGACTGTTTCCAAACCTCTTGTACAGAGGTCCAAACAAATGAAGAGTGCAAAGAGAGAAACAAAAGCACTTGTGAGTCCCTATGGATGTCAGTAATGGAAAAGAGAAGTAACCATCTCTGTCGATTATTACCTCAATACACTGTGTTTGTTTCAACAGAAATCATTGTGCTGTTAATCTTTTTTGGCTTATATTCTCATGTGTTTTGCTTTGTTCACACCTTTTTGTCATGTATCTCGTGTTCTTTTTTCATATTTTGGCTGCTTGTATAAAAAAACAGATGATCTCATCCCTTCTGAGTTTGAAACAGGCCATTCATTAGTCTTTGTGTTGCTTAGCCTCCACGCTAAATGCTCCATATTTCCGCAGTTTAGTAGATGTCTGAACAGCTTTGAAACTCTTTCAACTGTCAGTACGCATTGCCATTATACAACCGCTCCTCACCACTGCCCCCACCCCTTGGCCTGGATCTGCAAAGTATGCTTCAGTCCAGCACCATGTGTTCACAGATAAGCTAAGCAAGGGCGATAACCAGCACTGTACACTGATCCTCAGGGGAAATATCCCGGAGCACATCCTGGGGACTTGTAATCAGGTGTGCTGCACGCTGTCCACTCGACACACGCTCAACACTCCATATCACACTCCACATTCGGCCCTGTGTCACGCTCAGCCTTGTATTGCTGCTGCCAGATAGCTCACCTACAAACCATCATTCACACCCATCTGCATCCCAGAAACACCTCCTCAGCATCAGCCTGACGCCTCCACAGCAGGCGGGTGTAAATCAGCTGCCTGTGGAGTGGATGGATGAGAAGCAACAGGGGTGGATGACAGAGAGAGGTCATCTAATCTCTGGAACAGATCCCATACTAAGGCCCCTCAATATTATGGGGTCAGGGATGATTACGGCCACCTGAAGCCGGTACAACAAGCCTGGATCAGAGTCATCACACCAGGGACTTCAGGGTAGGAAAACCTGGTGCCGCTACTGCTGTATTTTCCCAGAGATCTGTGACTCAGAACATCATTAGCACACATACACTACTGTAATTCAGGCCCTGCAAAATGCCCTTCACTGCCCCACCTTCTCCCCCTGTTTGCTCCATTCAGAGACTCACAGGCACATGGCGTAGCAGATTTTGCTCTGGTTTTTGTGAACATGGCACTCAACTGATTTGATTAGCTTTGTTTGGGCCTAATTCTGCACTTATTTGAAATCAAACACAAGGCATAAATGATGGATAATGTCACTGTGGTGTTTGACGCCAGCCTTGACAATAGAGAAGTTTTCCAAACGCCAAATTCATGCAACATTTGACACAGAGCATATGCACAGGGTGAGTTTAATAAGGGCGTATTCCAGTTTGGTCCCATGCTTTGCATTGTTGATTGCTGCCCCTGTTACCCATCTGAGAGTAAAATGCCTCCTTTATGATTCCCAAGAGTGTTTGTATATCTAATTACTAGTACAGATAGATCGACTGAGAGGCAGAGGGTGTTGTGGTGACCTTCAAGTTGGCAAAAACAAACCTCTGGTCCATGATAGCAGGATGAGGGGTCTCTGAGAGTAGCCAGCTGGCCCTGTTTGAAAGCCCATCACCCAGGCAAATAGGTCAGTGCCGCTGGGCCACAATCTCTGCAAGTGAATGGAAACCGAGGCCCTCCAAGGTCCTGGTCTGATCTGTCGTCAACCAGCAGTAGGTGTCCAGCCAGCGGTCAGCGAGTCGGCCCATTTGACAAGAGCTTTAAGGAGAGGACGGAGCGAGGGAGGGTGGAGGGAGAGCTGGAGGACAAGAGCCGAGTTGTGTTGCAAGGGCTGATTATGCGTGCTGCGGGGCTTGTTTCCTGGATGTTGTGTTTGTGTTGGAGCCGGTGGCTCCAGGCAGATGTTGCAAATGAAGGAGGTGCTGTTGTGTGTTGACATTGTGGCGAAAAATCATCCCGGATGACATCTGATTGGTGTTTGAAGGGGAAATATTTCCCAAATCCCTGGACCATCTTCATATGTTTGATATTTGATATCTGTTACTCTATCATTTACTTTCCAGTCATTCTTATTAGTTGCTCAGAGCTGGCAGTCAGCTTCATGTAAAGCAGTCTAAGTGTTACCATCACAGTTGACTGGCTCTGAAGACTACATCATCTGTCACCGTGGGAAAATAAATCTGTCTGCTTTGCTCTCGCTCTCTTGTGCAGTAGAAAAAGGGGGACAAGCAGTGGTTTTTTTTATGTATTGTACTGCTTTCTTTAGGCCTTCAGTGTCTGTGGCACTGACACAATCAGCCCCCAGCTGTGCCCGCTGCCCACACACACCATCCATCTGCCAATGTAAGCACACAAACACCACTTCAACAAACATCAGATGACCTTTTGCCTTTCCAAAGCCACCTGCATACACAATCAGGCTTCTACAAACACAAGCAAGCACGCACTCATCCACACACAAATGGTAAAGCTGAGGAATGATATACAGCCTTGATCATGTTTGATTGTGAGGCTTTGACATACTTTATGGCTGTATTGTTGAAGGGAGATAGAAAACAATTAGGAGGCTGGTGACAAGAGCCCAGCTGTAAAATCACTCTGTGACATGAAAGATATGATCTTAATGAGGGAGGGAGTGTAGTGACACTGTACTGTGATTGTGTTGCCATAATTTCATATACTTATATTAGGTAAATTACAGTCTAATCATCTTTATTGGTGTATGTGTAAATGATTTAAATCCATAATGTATAACAGCATGACTTAAGAAAGATTGAAGATTGAGTCATCCATGCTTGTCTTAAAAAAACAAACACTGTTTTAAACACTTTTGAATTATGTTAACTACTAAACTCGTTTTCAAATAGCTCCAAAAGACACAAAATTGCAGTGATTTACAGAATGTACTGTGTAAATGGTGCCCCCAGGGGCAGATTATAAGACAATGTGCCCCTGGGGAGAGGTATGCAAAGGGCCTCCGACATCTCCTACACAGAAGCAAGACACTCACACGTTATAGTTAGGGTTAGCCTCTTTTTGTGTCATGGGTTTGCATTTCTCTGTGGTAGTAACTCATCATTTTTTTGGTTTAGTCACTCCGTCATTATTTCATGTCTCTTTGAGGTAATTTTGTGTCATTTTTTGGTCGTTTTGTGTCTTCTTGTGATTGTTTTGCAACCTTTCTGTTGTTATTTCATGTCTCTACAGTTCCTTTGCATCTCATTGTGGTCGTCTTGAATCTCTTCCTGGTCAGTATGTGTTCATTTCAGTGACATTTTGCAGTTGAAGGCAAGGGGGCCGCCTCATGGGCTGAAAAATGAAGCCCACACGGAAGTGCCAAAAACTGCAGTTCCTTGAATGGCCACTTGAGGCTGGCTCCAAAAGTGAGTCAATCCACATAGACCTCTATGTTAAAATGCCCAACTTTACAGCAGAAGAAAACCTGTTTACAGCCTGGTACAAGAATAGTTTTGGTTTCTGTAGCTAATGTCCGTCTTCGTAACAGCTGTACAGGGGTTGAATTTTTTTTTTATCCTGTTGGGGGTCGCAGAGGTGCTGTAGCCTATCCCAGCTGATGATGGGCAAGAGGCAGGGTACACCCGGGACAGGTTGCCGGACTATTTCAGGGCTCAGAGACACTCACATTCACACCTACAGCCAATTTAGAGTCACCAGTTAACCTAACCTGCATGTATTTGGACTGTGGGAGGAAACCGGAGTACCTGGAGATGTTTTAAAAATGCGCAAAGTTATGCATTAGGGCTGGGCTGTCTGCCTATTGTGTTCTCTGCTTCTCAGTCAGATCCACCCCTTGCTCCTACACAGCTCCATCCTCTTGCCCAAATATGGTCACTTCCGGCTTCAAAAAAACAAGATAGCAATGGCCGAAATGCCAAACTCGAGGCTTCAAAACAGGAGTCCACAAACCAGTGGGTGACATCACAGTTGCTACATCCATTATTTTTACAGTCTATGCCCTGGGCCTGTGTCTATTAAGTGATCCTTCAATGGTGCCACTAGAAAGTTTTCACAAGGGTGGCCAGATGGAGCCACTGAAAATCATTGGGTGGCACACCAAAACCAAAAATCATATGTCAATATGAAACGTTATGGAATTGCATACTGGTATTTAAAATAATTAATTATCAAATCAAAATCCAATCCAATCAGGTTTTAACATACAACAGTAATGCAGGTAAAACGAAACAGTGATGTACATAGAGTAATGCTGATACAACTGCTGCCAGGGGGGCAGCAAGGGGCAGCAGTTGCCCCTCCCTTGGGGCGCCACTGAATATGACGCAGAAAAGCAAAACGCAACTTGCACTCAGCGCATTCAAAGTTGCATCATTGCGCAACACAGAGAGGAGTTACACAGCAGGGATACATCAGTTTCAAATCCTCCCTCCTTTCGCTCCTTGTGACTGGTCGGTGCCTGTGTCAGTCAGGGGGAGGGTGCACCGCTAATTTCTATATGCCTGTATGTCAATTTAAGAGTCAGATTGCGTTCTCGTGCGTCGCTGTCAGTACCAGCAGCAAGCCTCTCTGGACGTCCACTGCCTCTGTGTGGGATTTCTACATGTTACTTAATCAGATGAGACGCTCGAGACGCGCGTCTACCTGCCCACATTGAACCTTTGGATACTGCTGCCACTTCCACTTGAGTCTCGTGGTGTTTTTTGCTCTGGAGCTGAGCTGCTGTGTGTTAAAAAGAGCACGCCCGAGGGGGAGACTCATCACTAAACTTTAAAGAAGACTTTGCAACTTTGGAGGTACATGTAGCAGCGAGTTCATGTGGTTTACCATCTGACAGAAGCAGACTATTTCTCTGGGAAACTTAATTTAAAAAAACCCCCAAAAAACAACATGTTCAGCAAGTGCTCCGTTGTGTTATTGAATGTCCTTTTTCTGGTACGTGCGCTCGCGGCTCATGAGTGCACACCGTGTAATCTCTGGACTTGTCCCGTCAAAGCCCCGCACGGCTGCGAGGGTGGCCGGACCTTGGCCAGGGATCCGTGCGGATGCTGTGACCACTGTGCCCGGCTGGAGTGGGAGCCCTGCGGCGGACAGGACTGGGCGCACGGCTACTGCGCCCTGGGACTGACCTGCGCGTCTGTGAACAAAACAGGAGCAGCCACAATCCCTGAAACGGGAGTATGTAAAGGTGGGAAGTGTCTTTTCTTTATGAAATCATATAACTTGTGTCAGTATCAAAAGACTTAATGTATTCTTGAGTTCTTTAGCAGTGCCACAAAGGAGCTGGAGGTGTCAATTAAATTGGTAGGCAACCATCCCCTTCCTTTAAGTGGCTGGAGGGCATCACTATTCACATGTCAGTTAAGTCCTGACTGCAGTGACTGTGTCAGTGTTTACCTTGTCTCTGGCTGCCTGCAGCAGCTCCCCAGGTCTGAGGGGCTCTTGACTGCCAGGAGAGGAGTCATGTTCAACTGCTCTTTCTTCCCCTCAAAGCTTCATTCACTCTCAGCTCAGAGGCATGACAATAAGCTTGGCAGCGGTGGTTTGGCACAAGGTTACACTTCAGCTTCAGCAGGCTCTGTTCACTCTGCTTTACAACTCAAAGAGACATTCATAAAAAGGCAGTAAATTGAGATAAGCCAAAAAATGATTGTCTGAATCAGTGTGAGGGCAAAATTGTGGATTACTCATGGCGTGGCCAGTAATAACACACTGTAATTTAATAATAAGCTTCCCCCTTTCTTTTCTGTCTTGTTTACCAGCATGGTGTGTGCCTCAGAGATGTAATGGTTTGACGGCACGATTGCAAAAGTCCCCTGCAGGGTTACAGTACTGTACTGTGCTGTTCCTGCCAAGCAGAGCAGGGCTGAGCACGAACACAATAGTTTGTGCTCATTTTACGCACAATTTGAGCAACTTTCTCAACTTCAAAGACATGTGAAGGGTATCGGGTTCCCTGCAGTGAGCGAAATAAGTAGCAATGACCTTCCCCTGTGGAACAAATAACCGCTGGGAGCCCCTCCACCTGCACTGTCTCCAGCCTGTTTCAGAACGATTGAAATGGACTGACAGGACTGAAGGAGAGAGTAAGCAGCTTTCAGTGGGTGTCTGGATCCCCTGACCCTGCCCTCCCATCACCTCTCTGTGGGGTGGTCCAAGTCAGGGCTCAAGAAGGGTTTTCCAGTGGTCTCAAGCCCCTAGGCCATCCCAGGAGACTCTGCCACTGATTGTGCCGCATGTACAGGTTAGGCTGTGGCCTGGAGGACATCTCCTCTGCAAATTAACAGCTTTTGAAGAGGCTGGAGACCTAATGGCTCCTGTGATTGAGTCGTGCCTCTGGTCCTGCGGCTCCAGGGACCTCAGAGCACGCTGCTGACCCCCCAAATCCGACGCACGCACACACACAATCCCAATATCCCAGAGGTTTTGAGGTGGGGGTAAATCAACACCTCCTAGTGTGTTTCCAGGGGCCACAGTAGGCAGGCTGCTGGAGGCTGATCCCAGATTTCCCTCCTCAAGCTGCAAGAGTCTTAAAGTGATTAGACTCGCAATCAGGAGTAGGGGGTAAATGTTTCCGCTTTCTGATCCCCTGCTTTTCTGCTCACAGTTTTGATTTTCTGGGTGGTCAAAATGTGTCAGTGGAGAGATGGAACAACCCTCCAACACAGGTGAAATGTCGCATATTATATGAAAGGTATACTCTATGTAATGAGTCTTCACTTAGGTTTATTGAATCAGTTATTGTAGGTAGGAGTGAAAAACTTAGAATCATTGTCACACATTAGTATGGACATTACAGGGCTCCTGCCGTCAAGGGGAAAGCTGCAGTAGTCATTGAACTAGTATTTTCCAGACCTGGTTAAATGTTACGTAGGATATTGGTACCTAAATAGACTTGGAAATGTGCTGGAGATTAACTGTTTAATGGGGGAGTGTTTAAATCCAGTCATTGTTCCTATTTAATAGGTATAATAAGCAGAAATAATTGCCTGAACCCCAAGAAATGGTTGTGGCTTTCCAAAAACAATACCTAGAATATTAAAATCAGTTATTCTCATGAAGGAATTTGGCACTTAAACACTGCAGCTGACAAACACAAGTGAATCAAATGCTGCAGCTTTAGGTTGAGTCCGTCAGGTGTCATGTGAGCACACAGGCACCTGCTCCGGTAAAGAGTCATCCGGGTCTTTTACCTTATCATATTTGCTTCAGTGATCAAGTGAAATCATTCAGTTTCTGCAGCTGAATGACTTGTTTTGATGTTCTCATTGTAGTCTCGTGCCTGTCCTCCCACACCAATTTTCCCCAAGCTTCAGAAGCACTTAACATACCACGTAACAGAATGTCTGTTTTACAGGGACGCTATGTCCACTGCACTCCTTCGCATGCCTTCTTCTTCTCCCTTCCTCTGGTATTATCTAATGTTTCAAAGACTTCCTTTTTAGCTCGCTATCAGCCAGAGGGCCTCTAGAGGTCAGCTTTCCCATCCTGGCCCTGGATGCCAAGACAAGCAGTCTCAGCCGCTGAGAGAGGAATCCCCCTGGGATGAAGCCATAGACCTTGGCTTGAGTCATGCCAGGCCAGATAATAGATAGCAAGGCCAGACCAGACCAGGGTCATGCTAAAGGGGGGCTAAGATGAGGCAGACCAGCTTAGAACAAACTGGGCTGACCGGGGTCACGCAAAAATTAGTTAACGAGACAATGTCTTCAGTGTCCAGCCTTTCATTCATTGTTTGGACTTCTACCTCTTTTTCTACATGCCAGATTTAGCACCCCACACAGACAGGCAAATGAAAATACCCTCCCAGGCACAGGAAAGCCTCGAGGTGGAAAAAATGTGGAGCTAAGGATCATTTTAAGGTGAAAGGAAATCACAGGGAAAGTTTTGGTGCGGTTTATTGAAAAGGCTGCTTGTGCTTGGCCAGTCTGGCTGGCCGTCTGGGAGAGCTATTAACGGCACAGGCTGGCTCAGGTTAAAGGTAGTATTACCTTCACCTGTTCCATTGGCTGGAGGTTTATTATAGCCCTCGTGAGCATCTTCCATCACTGAGGAGTCATGCACGTAACCAACCTCAAAGGTACTCCTAAAAAAACACTATATACTCATACCAAAGTGTTCTCTCTCATCATCACTTATGATTGAAGTGTGTGGTGGTGTATCTATTTGCAGAGACCCTGCCCTCTGCCTGTATTGTCTGGGTTCTTGGGCATAGCGCTCAGGGGAGGTGGGACTACATTAAAAGGTAGCAACCAGGATGTATCCAAGAGGAAGCTACAAAAATCAGGGACACAGCACAGAATAAAACGCAAATAGAGTGAGGTGAAATGCCAAGTGGACACACTGGGGTTGGCTTTCACTTTCACTTTTGCTGGCGATACTTTGTACAAACACTAGCTGACACTCCTGCCTATTGTATACCTTCAACTTTTTTGCTGCAGTCACATTGATTCACTTCAACAGAGCGACTTATTGCAGTTAGAGACTGTCTTTTTCCCATAGTGTAATATCTGTTTTGAATTCATATGGATCAACATATGTGTTTTATTATGATTTACAGCATCTGAATTCAATTCCTTTCCTGTTATTTGAGTCGTCCCATTATTGTTTCTCTAACCCTGAACTGAAAATGAAAATCATTTCATTTTAAGAGGCTTTATTTCAGGTAGGATCACTACAGTAGTTGGGTAAATATACCATGAAGTGCCCCTGTTTATATTGGAGAGTTAAACCTTTTCACCTTTTCCTCTGGTGCATTGTGGTGCGTGGCTGTTTGGAGAAGAAAGCCAGAGTATTATGATAAGCTCCAATCACACTTCCACACTGTTGATTGAGGCCCGGGAGCTCAATGCTTTGGAAGAGGTTACTCTGGGTTTCAGTTTGTCTCATCCTGTTTACTCTGCTGCTACTCTTAGTGTGCTTGGACAACTGTGAAGGAGGCTAATTTAAGGGTATAAATATGTGGTTATTCATGCGTGCATGTGAAAGGAACACTATGGGTAATGCGTAAGCTGGGGCGCTTTACTCCCTCGCACATTCCTTCGTATGGCAAAGTTTCATCCAAGTTGGGTAAAGCCTCGAGGTGCCATCTCGGGGGGGGGGGGGGGGGGGGGAGGAAACAATACGTGGGTATGGTGCAAGTGGCCTTGGTACAGAGGAGGCGTTCCAGCATCCAGCAGAGATGGGAACCCTGGGAGGGCCCCATGCTGTGGAACAAAAGCAAACAAATGGGCTCAATGGCTGAAGTAGCGTGGCGCGACGAGGGGGGAGGAGGGATGGCAGCCCAGAAATACACTGGTCACTTCAGTAATGGTGGTGCCAGGGCAGTGTGTTGCAACCGAGGCTGTAAGCTGCCTAACCCTTCCGCACTTCTGGGGAAACAAATCTCAGTTTCTGGCACATTTTGCCTTGTGATTACACTTTATCTGTAACCTTGCCCAATGTCTGTTTATTGCCAGTTAATATGGGTAAAATGGACAAACCAGTCCAAGTGAGAGGTTCATGATCTTTCGTAGAGCTGCCCCCTAAAAGTTGAAGATGTGAAGTCGATATCTAGCTGCAGAGTCAGGACTCTTTGCTTTCACGTTGCTCTCCAGTGTAAATTCATGTTATAACATGAAGTTGTCCTGTTCATTTTGTGAGGATGTCTGGAATAAGTACAGGCAGCTGCTGACCCAGACCCAGGGTCAGTCTGAGTGAGATGGAGGCAGCTGCCTGGAGGAAGAGAGGCTTTGCCCAGTCAGGTTCTGAGACAACGTTATTGTCTACCATCTGCTTAGAAGAAGTGAATTTACAGCTCACAGCAACTTAATATGATGTAGTCTTTGGCTTTTGGTTTATATCTAGTGTCAGGAAAAATCGCGTGCGTCGTTGGCGTAGTTAGCATGCATTAGCTTGGAGGGCTAACTTGGCTTGTCTATATTACACAAATGTCACTGATGCCCTGAATGTCCTGTTGAAGCCCGTTCAAAATCGGGCCGTTCAATAAAGTGTTGCTTGATTGTCTGTATGAATAAAAAAAGGAAAAAATAGTCGAATATTTGTACTGAATTGCCAAATCTGATTCAACTGACAAAATTCTGATTCTGGCACAACCCTAATCTTTCTCAATCCTGTCTTCTTCTCTCCCCCTTGCAGTGCTCCCCGAGCACCCAGAGGCAGGCCTGGAGGACGAGCGCTGTCCCCTGATGACAGGCTGCGACAGAGCTGGAGGTCAGTGTGTGTGCGATGCCCGTCACTCCTGCCTGGGCTCCTTCACCTACCCAGACCAAGAAACCTGCATGAAGGCCAGCAAGTCAGGTGAGCCCTCTCCTCCCATCACACGGTATGTTGCAACACAGATGCACGCACCGAATTTGAGTCAGAGGGAATAATGCTGTCCATTGAGAGGAGCTAATCCATAACAGATGTGGCTCTGAGGTGACTAATGCTACTTACATATCATAGTGATGACACACATGCTAAGACTTTGTGCAGTGGTACCCCACTCACTCTTGAGTGGTGCTGTTGTCTGACTCATTGATGACTGTGGTTTTGTGTGTGCGTGCGTGTGTGTGCGTGTGTGTGTGTGTCCACGGCTGGTTTTCAGAAGGTCGAAGGCATGAGCACCGGGACAGACACAGAGAGAAGTATGTGGGACCATCCAACCCGGCCTGCATGTTCTCTGGGTGTAACTTGACCGCCGAGGGCTGTGTGTGTGAGTCTCAGAGCTGCCACCACCACTTCGCCTACATCAACCGCAGCCAGTGCCAGGAAGCCGCAGGTAACCTTCAGATGACCTGCGACTGTTACTGACAAACCACACAGCAGCTGACCAATAGCTTCACTCAGCTACAGTTATTTAGTGTTAAGATGTGAGGATTTATACCTGCGTCCGAAATAGATTCTACAACTACAAAGTCACTTTGACAGAATTGTATCATTCATAGTCCTTTCCCAGTATAAACATTGATATGAAGAGTGTCTGCTGACGTTTTTGTCCCTCCACCCCTGAGTGGGACGCAGAATTCCTTATGTCCCAGCTCATTATGTTTGAAAAGAAGCATATAGCCCACGACCAGTGAAAGCCTCATGACTCGAACATTGGGCACCTTTCACTTTAAGCGATGGGATCATTTAAACATCAAGTGTTCCAAACTTGTGTAATTGCACATATCAGTCTACCTGAATATTTGCATTGAGTCAAGGGTGACAGATGAGAATGGCTGAAATCTGGGACAGGGGAGGTGTGTGTATGTGTGTGTGCAGTGTTTTGGTTGTGTTAACAAGACGCATGAAGCATTACCCAGAGGTGACAGGTATGTTACAGCCATTTTAAACATCTTTTCAGCAGCTAAGATTGTTTTTCCAATATTTTTATTATAAATTCCTCCTGTAGCGGTGTCTGCATTCTTTGTCATGTGGTTTGAAACAGGTAGAATGACATTGTGATAGCCTAATCAAGGTAACGGACATGTGAAAACACAACAATAATACGCTTGCATATCTTAGAAAAATTAATTAAAGTGATTTAATCATATTTTCAGGGATTCAGAGAGTGAAAAAAACATTGAGCTACTAATTTATGCAGAGTACTTGATGATTTAATGAAAGCGTTCTCTCATTTGAATTTAGATTCCTCTTTATTCAGGTGACAGCAGCGGCTTGTTGCGTGCATCTCCGTTATGTTATTAATTATTCATGACAATTTGGCAGCGCTCCAAAATACTCAATATGTTCAGAGCAGCATTTTGCAAATTAGTGTCACCAAGTCAGGTCTCCTCAGCATGTTGGGTCTCACAGCATACAGGCAGCTTTTGTTTTATCTTGTCCTAGGCTTATATCTGTTACTATAATGGTTAATTTTTGGGACAAACAGGACAGGATTTGGGATTTTTTGAGATGTCTGGTCACCCTAATGGAGTCACTGGGAAAGCTCAACAGGCAGATAGTATAATACACGGCACTTCCAATGCTAACGTGCAGAGTAAGGGAAAAGTAAAGGAAAAGAAGGGTGATGTCATGAAAAGAAAACAAGAGGGAAAGATGTCGAGAGTGAAAAAAGAAGGTGTGAATCTGACTGACAGAGAAGCAATAACACAAAAGGTCTTTATTACAAGAGAAGGATTTGCTCAGACTGATGATGGAAGTCCTTAAGGTTTAAATGAAGACAGTGTAAGATGATTGCTTGAAAACAGACAGCCTTGAATGACGTGAGAGAATACCAGCATGTGCATTTACCTCCACTCTCAGCAGTCTCTGTGATTGACACTTCTAAGTGAAAAAAAGTTATTGGCACAGAGAATTTAGCTTCCACTTTTGGATCGTGAGGTGTCTGGTAGAAAGACAGGCGCTAACTGGCGGCTGCCTCCTGACTGACACTTGCAAAAATGGGATGGGACTGCCACTGAGTGAACTCGCTGAACTCCTGTGTAAACCTCGTCTTACTGAACAAGCCAGAAAAAACCTTCCTGCAAAACCTGAGGCAAAATGGTCCGACGCTGTAGTGAACAGATTAAGTCCAAAGCATGTGACTGTGACTGCTTGTGTTTTGATCCACATGTTGCTCTCCTTTGATACTCTCTTTGCAATTCGCCTGCATCTCAGATGAAGAGCAGCTCTTAAGATAGACAAAACGGTGGCTGGCGACGCGCCACCTCAACATATTTGAGATTATTTAGTCTGCGAGTAAGACCAAGGTTATTACAGAACATTTGAAGTACAGCTGTGTTCTGATCGGTAAATCCCACAGGACTTGTGTTCATCAAACATTATATTGTTTACACGTATCATGGTTGAGGTCTAGTGTTACAATGAAAGATATACTGCCAGTCCTCTGTTTTGTAACTCCCTCATCTGCAAAGCCAAACGGATGACAGTTTAAACTCACACCAGTGAAAACTGTAAACAACATTTTTCAGCAGCTTATGAGTTCTCACTGCAACACACCCACCCTTTCTGATGGCCTCTCATTAAGTAAGAGACCAGGATGTGTGTGTGTCTGTTATGTCTGCAAGTGTACATGTTGAAAGATGCACACATGTGTTTATGTATCATCACGTGTGCATGTGTGTGATGAGCCTTTATATGTGAGCATGTGTGTCTGTGTTTGTGCATGCGACTGTGTGTGATAATTATCTTGTTTGTCTAGATGTTCCCGACAGAGATTTCCCTTCGTCTGTCACCAAGACAAGACCGAGACACTGTGGTTAGGATCTTATTCGCTCAGTCCTGTTGGTCTCCACAGAGTCTGCATCCATGAACCGCTTGTTGCCTTTAGACACAAGCAGTTATTAAAAAGTGTTAGCATGCCGTGCTAGTGTTTGACTGTAAATGTGTCCCTGTGAACCTGCTCCAAGGGCGTGAAAGCTCCACTGATTGCACTTCCTGCCAGGGCTGGGCATTATGAATGCTGTAATAAAGTTAAATAAACTAGGGTTACCAGAATGGTAAATAAAGTACTGTTGTAATGAAGTTAAGTAAACTATGGTTACAATTAAGCTAAATAAAGTACTGTTGTAATGAAGTTAAGTAAACTATGGATACAATTAAGCTAAATAAAGTACTGTTATAATAAAGTTAAATAAACTACAGCTACCATTAAGTTAAATAAAGTACTGTTGTAATTAAGTTAAATAAACTACAGCTACAATAAAGTTGAATAAATTACTGTTATAATAAAGTTAATAAACTACAGCTACCATTAAGTTAAATAAAGTACTGTTGTAATTAAGTTAAATAAACTACTGCTACAATAAAGTTGAATAAAGACCTGTTATAATAAAGTTAAATAAACTACGGTTACCATCAAGTTAAATAAAGTATTGTTGTAATAAAGTTAAATTAACTACAGCTACCATAAAGTTAAATGAAGTACTGTTGTAATAAAGTTAAATAAACTACGGTTACCATTAAGTTAAATAAAGTATTGTTGTAATAAAGTTAAATAAACTACGGCTACCATAAAGTTAAATAAAGTACTGTTGTAATAAAGTTTAACAAATTACAGTTACCATTACGTTACCTAAAGTACTATTGTAATTAAGTTAAATATACTACGGTTACCAGGGCGTCGGTGGCTTAGTGGTAGAGCAGGTGCCCCATGTACAAGGCTGTTGCTGCAGTGGCCCGGGTTCAACTCCAGCCTGTGGCCCTTTGCTGCATGTCACTCCCTCTCTCTCTCTCCCCCCTTTACGCTTGTCTGTCCTATCAAATAAAGGCTAAAAATGCGCAAAAAATATCTTTAAATATACTACGGTTACCATAAAGTTAAATAAAGTACTGTTATAATAAAGTTAATAAACCACGTTTAGCATTAAGTGAAATAAAGAACTGTTGTAATAAAGTTAAATAAACTACGATTACCAGAAAGTGAAATAAAGTACTTTTTTATAAAGTTAAATAAAGTACTGTTACCATAAAGTTAGATAAAGTATTGTTATAATGAAGTTAACAAACTACGGTTACCATAAAGTTATATAAAGTACTATTGTAATAAAGTTAAATAAACTACGGTTACCATAAAGTTAAATAAAGTACTGTTGTAATAAAGTTAAATAAACTACGGTTACCATGCAGTTAAATGAAGTACTATTATAGTCAAGTCAATAAACTACGGTTACCAGGATGTTAAATAAAGTACTGTTGTAATAAAATGAATAAACTACAGTTACCATAAAGTAAAAGTACTGTTGTACAGCTCTTCAATCCATATATTAATAATATTTGCAAGACACGCTGGTGCTCCATGGTTGCAAAATGTGACTAAATAGTGGCAGTCTGGAGCCCTGCAGATAAAAAACAATCCATGCTTGCTCACACAGTATCACCCAGGAGATAGTAGTCTGGATGGGCGGGAGAGTGCATGTGACGTATCATGTTTGTGAGTCTTTTTTTTCTTTTTGTGTCTATGAGAGGGAGAGAGCCATAGGAGAAAGGTTTATTCTCGATGTTCAAGATACAGTCGTTTTATACACCCCGTAGGGAACAAACCGCGATGATTTGAGTGTATTAGATAAATCGCCCATCCCTACTTCACACGCATAGGAGCATTAGAGTAGACTTTACGTCCCAACATCTGTCGGAATGTAGATTCTCTTCTTGAGTAAGCTCACACATGGTAATGGTTTGGCTTCTCACTTTCTCTCTGACTCACTCAGTGGTCTTGTTAGTTCTTCCCTCCCCTGTGACACACTGTGATCTGTTAAAACTCAACATCTCCGCTTCACCACTGTTGGTGTTCAGTCGCCCTAATGCTGCCTCGTGTTGTTTCAGCGGGATCCTGTTCTCTGCTGGTACTCAAGACACTGATGTAATTTGGCTGCAAACATTCAATCAGGAGCAACAGGCGTTTACCCACATGTCAGGGAAAGAGGAAGTGATAAGTGTAAGAGGGGCGGGGGGCAGACACAGGAAGATAGGAAATCGCAACTGAGGCCAACCATTTTGTTTAAGGTATTTGTGTCTAGTACAGGCCCTGGGGTCTAGGTAGGGTGGTGTTTGGCAATTGTACACTCAGATGGTTTACATATTTCATTCATGATAAGGCCCCTAACTGCTATTTTAGAGGAATTCCCCAGCTGTGGCTCACTGACGGGAACGAGCAGCGGCAGTCGCTGCATTTTTGGAAGTGTTTAGGTGATTCATAAAACTGGCATCACTTAATACTAACATGCTCGGAAATAGGGATAGTTGAAAGACCAAGATGCAGAAGCAGTCAGATTGTCTACTTAGGGGACAGCTGGGATGAAAGTATCAGGGGGACGATTGCAACAGAGATCTTTTTTGCTCGGAATAGAAAAGTCAGGAGCTTGTGAGGAAGTCAAAGGGAGACAACAGCCCTGATCTGATCAGTTTTGCTGGAGGTACAGTAGTGGTACACTGATTTTCTCATTACGTAAGAAATACAAACCCGAAGTGGTCTCCATTTTTAAGGTAATGCTTGTTTGTTGAAGACTGCAAGAAGATTATGATCTGTTAGACCTATCCAAATGATCAGTGACGGTTTAAGTTATCATGCTAACCTGTGACAGTTTAAACATCTTACTCACACCCTCAGCTCATTAAAAACCTCGACGAAGGTGATACTAAAAAAAGTACCTGGTACTAACCTCAAATTTTGCCAATGGAAAACCAAAAAAGGTTCCTAGCAAGGTGTCGAGTCAAGCCATGTCAGCACCATGCAATGGAAACGATGCTTGACATGCTCTTGCGGACTATTAATGGAAATAGAATAGAATAAACTTTGTCCCTCACAGGCATGTGGAAGTTCACGAGCAGTTAATCAGACAAGGGAGTGGTGCCCACTATGATGGCATGGCACAGACTGACCTTGCTCCCACAAATCTACTTGCCCACCTATGCCACCCCCATCCAGCCCCTCTCTGCCCTTGTGAAAGGACCGTTAGTTCTGCTTGGCTGCAGCCTCTTTGTGGCAGAGCTATTACTGGCCGAGCCAGACCGCCGCCGGCTGGCAGGGGTGCGAGACGTCTCAGCACTGTGTGTTTGTCTGCGGAAGCTATGGCCCCTGTTGTACCCTGCAAGCTGCTGGTTTTCCCAGTGTGTGTGTACTTGTATGAGTGTGAGTAGGGATTTCAAAAAAGGAAACAAAACTCTTGTGTGGCGATTGAGACAAAGAACTTCCCTTAAAGGCATGTTGGGATTGCTGTCAACCCACTCACTACTCGTGGTCAGCCGCTAACCAAACCAGCCAGTATTAGGCCAGCGGGAAAAGCCAAGACACACACATGAAGACCATTCCTGCATGTCCAGCTCCAACCCACAGTCCATTCAATAAGTGTAGACCCACAACCCTAGACCCAACCGTAACCATTAAGAAATCAAAGACACCCCAACTGCGGGCTAAGCCAGCTCCTTCAGTTCTCAGACACATTACATCCATCACCAGCCATTCTCTTCTCTTTTTCTTTGAAAGGGATCAAATCCAAAATCCATACATAACTCAACTGCCTCTTCTACAATTTGTCTAACAGCTGTCTACACCCCAGGTCTCCATACATTTGCTACAGATGAGGGCTGAGTTATTGAGGAATAGTGGCCGTACACGTGACAAATGTTCAGTTATGTTTCCCAGTGCTTTATGTAAAGTACCCTGGAGCACAGTCAGTTCACTCTTTTCATATGCATTTTGTGCCTGATAAAACGATAGACCATGCATGGTGTTGATTTCTAAGGGACAGGCCCTTCAGCAAGATAGAAGTCCCTCATGCTGTCTGTCAGTGGCCTAATCTTATTGGCCATCTGATGGCAAGGAAAGGGTGTGTCTCAGTGGAATGCGCACATGCTGCTATGTGCTCTTGCTATGCACACACACAAACACATGAAAAATCTACGTGCAAATGCACACCTACATGTGGACATACTCATTACCTCACCCAAACATGCTCATTCACAGCTGCAAGCAGTGTTACTCAGGACACTGAGATCACATTTTTCATCTGCAAATATTTAGCCAAAGAGCAAGAGAGCAAGGCGTGCAGGCAACAGATGCAGGCCTGCTGGGCCGCTGTGTGCCTACGCGCCGTCTACCTCAAGCTTCTGACCGTGGTGTGAAGTTCCCACCAAGTGTTTCTTCCTGGTGACCCCGTCTGTGCCTTTTGGCCCGGACCCCGTCCCAGACCTGCTCCACGGTCCTCACACATATACACACACACGCTGATGCACACGGTGAACACAATGCCGACTTTCTCAGCTGTAACTGCTGGTGGGCACTGGGCCAGGCCCCCACAGCTTTACGTGAGAGACGGCCCTGATGTGTCCCTTTTGCTGAGCAACTTTATAAAACCTGAGGACAGACCAGAAACCCACGGAGGGCAGCTGGACTGAGACAGCTTTGTTCTCTGCTGACTTGCTTCCAAAGTCAGCCGGTGAACAGAACTCACATTGTGCGCTTTTTCCATGAGTAAACTCAGGCTGTCAACACAGCCTCCTCTGCCTGGCCGAGCCACTCTGGTTTGGGGGAAAGACTGCGCTCCTTGTACCCGGGCTTAAAGAAAAAACCCATTTAGATAGGAGGTGTTTTTTTTTTCCTCAATGAGCTGCTGAGGTGCCAGAAATATGCTTTGTTACAAAAGAGACCATTCTGTGGTAATGAAGCAATTTCCGTATCCCACCTCTTTCAGACCAGCATCAGGTGTGTGTCTGTGTGTGTATGTTGTCGCAGGGTGTGCATTGAGGTCGAAGGTTTTCAATTCTTTGCAATCTTACAGTCGTACGAGAGCACATGTTGCCTAATCTGCACAGAGAATTTATCAAGCATACCAAATCAGGCCTTTTGTGTTTGTGCAAGCTGGAGTATGGCCACCATTGTGATACGAAGATTGGTTCTGTGGTTGCTGACTCTCTAATTACAGCCATTTATGCTCAGAGATAGAACACAAACAGCGCAGGATAAAATCCATTTGCTGCTGACTTTTTTCCATCCTCTCCGTCTGCCTATTGTGCTTACAAATGTGCCAGCTAGAAAATTATATTAATTGGACCTGCAAGGGTTGGACCATTTCCACGGATGGATACAATTCTATTCATTTAAATGACAATGGTATGTCTGCCAGCTGCTTTTCCCAGCGCACTTTAACCCCAGTCATTATCACAACTGAAGGAGTAATCAGCCTTCTCTGGGGCACATACAATACACAGAAAGTGTTTTTCAGTGCAGAACATTGTGGAGGATCGTCCCAGGGCGTTTTCTATGGCTTTAAACAGTGTGGGTTTTCATATGCAAAACCGGTCTTCAACTGAGCAGCAGCAGACTTCGTTAGACTTTATTGGAAGTAAAACATTCACCAATCAGCGCTTCCAACTGGAGTTTATTTAACTCCAGCTTAGGAATTAGGCCAAAAACCGTTAAAAGGTTTGTAGGCTCCCTTAATTCAGGGGTTTTCCCCCTCATTTTCTATGACACTATTCAGCTACAAAGTTTATCAATGAGAGCTTTGTGGCGGTCCTCACTGTTCCCAGGTTGCTTGAGTAAACAGTACAGTACAGATACCTCACACTCCTGCTCTATTTATCTGGAGCCAGAAAAATTCAACGTTTCCCTTATCCTCAATTTCATCTGTCAGAAATGTTCCCCCCGCCCGCCAGACTACAGCAGTCACAGTCTTACAGCTCCTCTCCTCCATGTTTTTTCTAGGCCAGGTAGACATCAAACAGCTACTTAATGTCAATGCCAGCAGAGCATCAGGTCTGAAAGAAATGGAATGGTTGAGAATAGACACTATGAGTCAGAGGGCCAGCTATGGCAGATCAGAACCATTATCAGGGGATCAGAAGTCTGAACCCCAAACTGCTCACCGGTCCAGTTTCCTCATCTTGTGGCGAAACCCAGAGGGATCCGCTTACAGGTCTTCAAATGTCAGGGATGAGGCGAATCCTCTGAGAGACTCGTGTTGCGCCGTGGAGCCAGGGCCAGTCTGGGAAGACCATCAAGAAAACTCAGCTTCTGGAAACACTACCGAAACCCCAAATGCTGTTACGCAACCCCAGCTCCTATCCTCAAAAACCATATGTATGCAAAGATTGTCAAGCATTCCTCATAACTAAATCATAATCCACTTAATTGAACTTTCTTATAAAACAGTCATTTGTTGACACATTTTCTCCCTTAAATGTCAGTGATGATTTAAACTAGATGTACGATTACCAGATTTTCCTCTTTCTCATCCGTAATCTCTGCGCTAGTTAACGCTGCCTTTTCCACTCTCCCTCTCAGCTGTCAAAGTGCTACAAAGCGTTCATTTAGTGTGCTTTCAGCAGGGGATCTGGGAAATTACTCAGTGATTGACAATTATAGGACAGGACGTGAATCTGCTCTCCCCAATCCTTCCCTTCTGCCTGCACTGTATACATTACAGTGACACTGAGAACCAAAATAAACACATCCCTTTGGTTTGGGTAATCCAATCTTTGTAAGGTAGCTACTGTTCTCATACAATGGCTGTACAGAGGGGCGCTCCACTTTTCTTTTCCTGAACAGGCTCCAAAATACACCCCTGAGCCCCTTGCCCAGATTTCCAGTGCCCCTGCACCTCTTTCCTCCTTTTATAAGGGGTATCAGAGCCATTATGTTGGCTCTGGCAAATGAAAAGACAAACACATCCTGGTATGCTAAGCGAAGGGGAGATTCTAAACTGTCTAAAAAGAGAAGCTCTGTTGAAGGTTGGCTGGTATTAATGACTGGTTTTAGAGCGTGAGGGGCTGTTTGGATTGTGAGCCAGGCTGGGTGGGATCAGAGGCCCGCAGACAGGATATGCAGAGAGCCTTGTCGTGTCTACAGCGCCGCTCTCACTTCTCTGACAGGATGCTGTGAAGCTGTCACAGACGAAGTGAAGTGGGGATCTGATGACTGCGCACAGAGTTTGTGTTGGGTGACAGTGTGAACTCGGCCTTTAGACCGTAATACGAGTAGCGCTGTTCTAAAGTGGCTCAACTGACACTACAAGGAGCCCTCACACACACAAGTGCACACATGTGAAAGCACTGAAAAAACTCATTCCTCTTGCAGAACAGTGCGGGCACTGTCGGGTCTAGAGCTGTTGAAGGTGGTGTTACAGTAAATGAAAAAGATGGACTAAGATATGCTACATACCCACCTGTCTCTTAATGTGAATGCATCCATGTCTGTGTGTTTCAGAGGAGCTGAGGTGTGCCGGTGTGACGTGCCCCGCTCTGCAGGTGCCCTCCTGCCCTAAGGGTTCAGTCCTGACCAAGAGCTACACGCCCCCTGCTGGCTGCTGCCCCTCCATCCCGTCCCAGTGCACTTGCGACCTCCGTGCCTGCCACAAGCCCCAGTGCCCAAGCGGACAGCGCGCCGTACCGCTCAGCCAGGCCAGCGGTCAGCCAGGAGACTGCTGTGATGTCTTTGAATGCCAGAAAGGTTATTGCACTGAACTGCACACTACACAATCTGTTTCGATTGGCCTCCCACTGGGGGTAGCAATGGCACAGTCGGTGTGAGATTCATCGCCTTTGAGGAGGCAATTATTTTCCTCAGAGTAAGGCTTTCCTCCCTGCTGACCAAATGTCCACAGATGAAAAGGAAAGTTGCTGATTGGATAATTACTGTTGGGCTGTTTATCAGGCCGAGTCGATGCCTCCCAGGGTTAAGACCACGGTTCAAAGGCATTTTTTCAAGGGTGTATCCACAAATATTTCTGTTGCCTGAAGGGATATTAAATATAATGGGTCTTTTAAAGTAGATTGCTGGTGTGAAGTGCGCTCCTGCGCCATTTTCTCACCTGGTGAGTAAGAGACAGGAAATGCAGAGAAAGAGAGAGCAGATGTTGAGCACATACGGAGAGACCTCAGTGCTCTCTGACGTGGCTCAGAGGCAGCCAGGAGAGTCAGGAAGGCAGGGAGGGGACCTGCGGTATTGGTGTGTTTACTCTGTGCTCCCAACAAATATTCGCTGTTTTACCAACAGAACAAATTCCCATTCTGGCCCCTCCACATGCATAAATGAGTGCCGTGTCCCGGAATTAATGGACTTAACGAGCCCAGTGACCAGAAAAGTGCTTAGGCTATGAATTTGCTCAACAGAAGTGCAGTGTCAAAGGGTTCCTGTCTGGTCACACGTCCAAAGGGAAAAGGTTCAACAGTTCATTGATGGGAATGCTTTTTATGTGCTCCAGTCTGCCAGTGGGGAGGGTAATCGAGTCCGGCAGGCCGGCGGGGGCTGAATGGCAGCCGTGGGGGCCATGGGATCAGTGTTTTGATAACAAGTGTCTGCTGCTCTTTGGGCCTGGGGCTTGATGCCTTTTGTGCTGCCCCTACCGTCCGTTAGGCCTGCATGACTGCGCGCCGTGTCAGAAAGCTCCGCAGACAGGGACACGGACAAGGACACACACTGGGCTCCCTGGTCACCTCCCCAGAGGCCCCTAAAGCAGTGGCAACAAATACTGTATCTTATAAGTCTACGCTGCTTTCAATACCTATCCTCTAATGGAACTTTAGCACGGCCCCCCATTGTCTCTGCATGTCTGGCTTGGACTGATTAACTTGTTTCCATTGCCCACTTGGCTGAGGACTCATATTTAGTCAGGGTCAGTGTGTGCAGTGACAATAAATCCCACCTGTGTGTTTTGGCCTCAGTCGATGATAGACTCTTTCCACTGTTGGCCGGAGAATGGCTGTATCTGGGTGGCAGAGCAAACCTGGCAGCACCGTCCTGACCTGATGTCATCTGATGCTACAGATGATCCTGTATGGTCCTGTTTAGCCGTTGTCTGCTGTTTATCAATACTTTAGCTGGCACAGATTCCGCATCATGTCCCCCATAGTGAGCCCTGGATGCAGAGTAGGTTCGGGACAGCACATGTTCTTTTGAGATTTACGCCAGTGTTAAGCAATAAGGCTGACATCACTACCATAACGGTTCTCAGGGGGCTCAGCTTGAGTTTGTTATAAACACGCAACAAGCATGTCCTCAGGCACTGATGAGCGGTTGTTTTTGTGGCACAACTTAAACTCGTATTTCTTCCCTGTCATTTGATATTCTGAGCTGATCAACAGTATCACTGCAAAGTTGATTTTAATAAATCCCATCATTATTCTTCTCTGGGAAAAACTCAAGTTTCCCCACTGTGGTTTTGCTTCATTGGCTTGTAAACCACGAGAAGCGTCAGCATGACAGTCCATTATGAATGATTTAGAAAAGCTTTGGGTCAATCTTTTATAGCCCATGCACATCTCCACATCCAATCCTCACCTCAATTTAGAGAAGCCTGAACATCACAAAGCATGATTGGAATTTAGACTCTGTGCCGCAAGTTGTTATAGGGATTACCATTAACAAACACTGCGGAAATCACATGTGAGCATCCTCTCATGTGACTTCCTATTGCTTCTGTGAGCGTTAAAAAACGTTGCCGTGCCTTTTGATTTCGGCCAGCTAAAGTGCTTATTGCATTTTCTCTGCTTGGTTTTGCTGCACGCAAAGCAGGACGGCAGGAATACTGAGAGAGGCAGAGAGGAAAAGAAAGAATGGAACAAGAAGATGGCAACGAAGAGAATAAAAGATCAACAAATCCCGCTCTACTTTCAACTCAGTTGGCCCACCTGCTTTGTATTAGAGCACAGTGCTGGTTGTCAGGAGGCATGGGGTCATCGGCGCAGACGTTATAAGTCTGCACCCAAAGGTATGGTGTACAGATGCCGCTGTAACCCTCGCCTCTCATTTATAGCAACCGCTGGCCCCCACATCTGCTTGCATCTGTGCAATGCATTTACTCGCCTAACTAGTGTAGCTACTCGTCTATGAGTCTGGAGACTTTCTTACATAACCACATTGCCTCACTCCCCTAATGTAGGAGTGTGTTTGATGAAAAAGTGCTGTGTGGTTTGTTAAGGTCTTAGAAAGTTGAGTCACCCAAACCAATGTGGTGCGTTTGAATGTGTAAATCTAGTATTACCATTGAGATGTTATGCGGTAATCTTACTTCTCCTTCAGCTACAAAACTATCACCATTCATTTTAAATAATTAATCATATTAGCCTCATTTTGTGGAAACTGAAACTTAGGATGGTATTATAGATATTATGCACACAGACATTTATGCACGGATTCAAAAAACTTTAAAGGGAGAATTCACCCCAAAATCAAATAAACACATTTTTCCTCTTACCTGTAGCGCTATATAAATCTCAATCAATTTGGTGTGAGCTGCTGAGTGTTGACCGTAGAGATGTCTGCCTTCTCTCCAATATAATGGGACTAGATGGCACTCGGCTTGTGTTTAGAGCGCCAAAAAATACATTGAAAAACTCAACAGCAGGACTTCAAGTGAAGCCATGCTTGGGATTGAAAAAGACCAAGAGGAGCCCTCAGATGAGGAATATGGCGTCTTGCTAGTTAAAGTTAGGAGAGAAGAAGCTTCTGAGTTGGTAGACCATCTGCTCCATGAAATGTCTTCGAAGAATTCTTGGTCTTCAAAAAAGATATACAGGTGGCTATTTCTGAGCTTAAAGAAGATTTAAGGAAGGACTTGAATGAAGAACACTAAAACACGAGCTTAACCAGAGGCTATCTGAGGTCGGTGCGACACTCCAAACTCAAGGCCAGGCTATTGTCGAGGTAGAGGATTGCATCTCTGATATGGAAGCAAGCAGTGCTGTGACTAAAGAGGCACTACTGTGTCTGTTGAAGGAACAACGCATGCTGCGGGATAAAGTCACTGTTCTGGAAAGCAGATTAAGAAGAAACAACATTTGGATGTAATGTGCACCAGTGGACTTGGAGGGCAATTTGATGATTACATTTATGGAAAGCTTGCTAACAACGGAGCTCCCCTTACCCGATGGTATGTCAGGGTGCACATGGAGTTCTGACAAAGAGGCCAGGATCCGATGCTACTCCAAGGTCAAGAGTGTATATGGGGGAATTAGAAAAGCACTCAAAGAGAAAGACAGCCGATTACAAAAACCTTTCACCGGGATCCGAATTAAATAGTGCACTGGTCCTACACCTTCGAGGACGCACAGGTGGCCGCACAGGAGCTGAGGGCAAAGGGACTTCAGGTAGCCACCGTTGGAGATGACACGGTCTTCACCAGCATGGAGGAGAATATACTGAAAGCATTTCTGTGTCAACAAGAGGTCACCCCACTATTAAAAGACTGGAAACCAAAAATAACAATGAGTTTATTAACTGGAAATAAACTCATTGCAGGAAACCCACATGAAAACATACAAGAGGGGTAGTTGTACTGATTTCTGGAAGAGTAGCCTATGAAACATGTATCCATGGTTACTGATAAAGAAGGTAGATTCATACTGATAAAGGGAAAGTTGGCGGACAGTTGTTTACTTTCTACAATGTATATAATCTGCTAGGATAGGATTGCAATAGAAGCACAAGGGACTCTTGTATGTGGAGGCAATTTCAATATCATTCTAAACCCTCACCTTGACTCATCAAACGAGAATATCTCATTAAAAAAAAATAATAAAGAAAGGACTGACTGACGTTTGGAGACATTTAAATCCATCAATTCCTTACTTTCTTTTCATCTCCTCACTTAACATATTCAAGAATTGATTACTTTTTATTATTTGGAACGGATATCGGCAAGGTGCAAAATGTTGTATTAGAACAACAGATCTCTCTGACCACTGCTCATTGAATCTGTCTGTAACAACGACATATAGAAGAAAGCTCACACATTGGAGATTTAATTCTAGCATATTGAATAAACACAGGATCAATCCGTTTTCAAAAGAAATAGCAGATTATTTAGAATATAATGACAACCAAGGGTCAACTCCACCAGTGCACTGGGATGCCTGCAAGACAGTAATGATGGGGAAGGCAATTGCAGTAACATCTTTTCTTAAGAAACAAAGAGCAGAAAAACTTCACCCCTTTCAGGCTGAATTGAAAAACCTAGAATCCAAACATAAAGACTCAACAAAAAAAATGATATACTTTTGATGAAAATAGGTCAAAATAGCTTACCCATATGTCAACTATAAGGCCTTATTTTGTAGTAGTGTTAGCTGGTTCAGTGGTGCCAGGTGGGCTGGCAGTAGATGCACTCTTCCTTCTGTACAGTTAGCAGGTGTGGTTCGATAGAAAGAAAATAGTTCCTACATGAAACTGCTCAAAACAAGGCCTGCGGATTTTCTTAAGTAACTGGGCCATTGTTTCTGTAAAGAAACATTGCTGTTGAGTTTTTTAAAAGTATTTTTCTGGCGCTTTGAGCACCACAAGCTGAGTGCCATCTAGTTCCATTATATTCGAATGAAGGCAGACATCTCTACGGCCGATATCTCCAACATTCACCCATTTGGGTTTCCATTAGGGGCTGTCTGGGAAAGGCGGAGTCTGTAGGGGCCATACACAAGTTATGGTTTTTTTTCTATATTGAGCCAACGTAGACAGGAAAGATTCTAAATCCTTGTTGTTAAAGGTTTTAACTGTGCAGCCCAAGCAGCAGCATTTTAAGTTCGGGAGTTTGAGCCCTCCATGTGGTTTACAAAGCTGGAATGATTTTAGTCTAATTCTATGGCTTCCTTGCCATATAAATTTTGAGATAAACCTGTCCAATTGATCAAATGTGGATTTAGGAATATCAGTAGGTAACATCTGAAATGAATAAAGAAGCTTAGGCAATACATTCATGCGTATACTTTCGATCCGACCGAACAGAGATAGTGGAAGTGTCGACCATCGGTCCAAATCCTTACTAATGTTTTGGACCATGCTTTTGTAGTTTGCGTCATACAACTTTTCTAACAATGAGGGGATTTTAATTTTTAGATATTTGATCTTTTGGCCATTTGAATCTGCTCTGAAGCTTGACTGTTTCTGAAATTTTACCACCTATCCATTGCCATTGTTTTGTCCACATTCACTTTGTAGCCAGAGAAGAACCCATATGTGCAAATGAAAATATGTGGTTTTGATATTGAAGTGTCCCTTTAAGGTCCCTGTGTGCAAGGTTTTCCCTTTGTATTCTGGTCTTTACTGGTACTTTACTTGTTTGGACACAAGACCAGACCTTGGTTTTCCAAAGGGGCTGTAACTAAGCTCATTTTATTTGATAGTAGTGGGAACACAGCGAGGTCCTAAGATGCTTTTGGGAAAGGCAGGCCGGAGCATTGATTCACTCCACCTGCCACCAGCACACTGAGCCCAGATTCTGCCAAAGCCTCAGACCCACTACTGTTTTCTTTTACCCGCCACTGCAAGAGTTCGACGCCTTTTCAAGATTTGATAGATCCCTGTGAAATTCCTCCTCATGGACTTGGCTTCATTGTCTGATGAATGCCATTCCAGCCCGCAGGCTTAACCTCAGCCACCAGTGTCTGCCTCAGCACCATTTGGTTCAGATAAACATTTCCATCAATTGCAGAAAAATGAATGGATGTGTTTATGAATTTGTAATTGATTGTATACCATCGTGATAGTCTCTCACTGATCAAGCTTGACATGTGCGATTGAAAACTGCATTTTTCTGTCATAAAGTCACAAGGAGAAAATCCTTGTGTTAATCTTTGCCAAATGTGATGGACACCTGACAGAGCACTGTGCCCTATTCGTCATCTGCAGTGTGTGTAAAGCATTACCATCCTCACGTGGTGTCTGATTCTTTTCTTTCTTGTTCTTCTCCTCAGTCACTCCCAAGTGTGTCCACAATGGGAAGGAGTTTTCCGAGGGTGAGGTGTACCGCATGGACCCCTGTTGGCTGTGTCAGTGCCGGGGAGGAATCTCCTTCTGCTCCAAGGCAGAGTGCGCTGAACTGGACTGTGAAAACTTCTACATTCCTGAGGGCGAGTGTTGCCCTGTCTGCATAGGTACACCCCTTTACCTTATTATGTTGTTAAGATGTGACATACATGGACTGTATAAAAGAGTGGATGTAGGCACTGTGATGTCACCCAGTGGTTTGTGGGCAGTTTTGAAGCCTTGAGTTTGGCACTTTGGCCATCACTATCTTGGTTTACTACTACACCTCTATCTTGATTGACAGGTCGCCATGGTAGCAACTTGTCAATCAGAAGTTAGCCACCCCCTAAAACATACCATGCTTTAACATGCATTTTACTTTAAATAGGATCATAAATTACAAAATGACCATCAAGTAGACTTGAGACTTGTGATTGAGACCATAAATTCATTAGGAAAGTTTTTACTGAGGTAATAAATAAAGTGAGAAGTAGGGTCATTTTCTCATTGACTTCTATACAATCAGACATCTTTTTGCAACCAGTGCAGTGGCCACCTGGTTTCAGGCACTTTCGCATTGGCTGCTCTTTTCACACCCGAAGGCCACGTCCACTTCTCTTATACAGTTTTCATTGGCAACTTAATTCTTTAATTTGCCAACCATTGCAATGGAATTGGGAGATTCTGTTCTATACTTGGGCTTCTGAGGTTTAAGCCACAGGTGATGTGGCACAGACGAGAAGGCCTGTGTGGCCAGCTGGCAGAGTGGAAAGCTGATGCAGGAGAGGTAGAGGTGATATCAAAATCCATCATGCCTGACACTTACCTCTAGTGACCCTACCTTAATGGCTTCCTCATATAACCAGTTGTTAACATGCCTGGCATACAAGACGCCCACTAAAGCACCAGCCCGGTATTCATTTCCACTTGGGAGACTTAAGAACATAAAATCCCTATTCAGAGTGTAGGGCTTGGCTTTGTAATATCTGGCACTGGCTTAATGGGGGGACCCAATCGCAAAACACATGTGTTCAAAGCCAGGTAGGGAGCTCTGATATGAGCAGTTGTTAAAAAAAAATCGGTTTGCAGCGCATATGGTGACCACATTACAGTCTGCCAGAAGCCAGTGGATTGAGGTGGGAAGCCAGTTTTAGCCTCTGCCTGCTTGGCTACAGTTCGGTCGCATGAGAGCGAAGGAAGAAGACAAAGAGCGAGACTGCAGAGGAGATCATGTTAGGTCTGTGTTGGAGGTACACCTGGAATATGTAGGCGTTTAGATGGTATGGAATGCTTTCATCTTTTACTTATGGAAAGCTGCTCTTACTTAACTGCATGGCTCACTGCGGAGAACATCGGCTGTAATGCTCTTAATCTGGATTAAGAGATGTATTTAAATTTACCTGGTTGTGATTATACTTTAACCTGTACTATTCAATATTTCCACATTAACAGTGGATCAAGTGTTTAGGTGTAATGTGAAAAGGGTTTCTTATAGTAAAGCCACAAGGAGTTATCACCAGACTCTGCTGTTCCCCTCAGCTTGTCGGAGCGCTTTTGCTTCTTTCAGCCCATTGTTTTTGTTTTACAGCCCACAGTTTTACTGTATACGGCAGGGGCAGGCAACTGTTTCTGGCAAAAGAGCTAACTAAACATCAGACAGACAAAGGTAGCATCTAGCTAGTGAACATAGTGCAATATTTAGGAGTTTTAGAGCCAGAGATTTTTGTCAGGAGTTGTTGGAGACCAAAAACAGAGCTAAAAGGAGTCTGAATATTGGGCCAAATACATGCAAACATTGCACCATATCTGCCAGATAAAATTTGTAAGGTAATAATAGTACAATCTGAAAACACAGTTTGACCTAAGTGGCCAAAAAAAAAATCAATAAATGCAGGTTCAATAAAGAAGTAACTTACCAAAATAAATATGGTAGTCATCTGCATATTAAGTCAATGTGTAGCAAGTTTTTTACACTGAAAACTCACAGCATTTTTTGTCTGAGATTGTACTACAAAGTTTATTTCTCATCATGGACTTGGAGACAACATATTTTTAACATGAAGCAAATTGAAAGATGCATTATGGGAAGTGTAGGCCTCAGAGTTTGGAGGGCTTAATAAGTATTATGGACAAATAGTCTGGATGGCTGGACATCTGCTGCATCACTTCAGACCACTCTTGTTTTTAATCTGTCTGTCATGAGTCCCCCAGCCTCGTGGAAGTAAAATGTTAAAATCCTGGAGTGACCCTTTAAAGTTTCATTATAAAGGTCATGGTACAGCATATGTGAGATGTACACATTGAAGCAGAGAAAGAGAGAAAAATAGGTCCTGTTCAGGTTAATCACGACCAGATGGATGGGACCTCAGCAGCCAAAACTCAGCTGGGATCAGATAGGGCAAATTGGACTCCTGTGAACAATACACAGCACCCTTTCTCCCTCTGACACAGATTCAGTAAAGCTGCACCAAACACATAAACACACAGAAATATGAACGCACCTTTGTTTCACACTGACACACAGGAAAAATTCTGAGACCACCTTCTAACCTGCCTCTGTTACCAATAAACAGTGCAACAAAAACAATTAAAACTGTTTACAGTAAATGGAAAAAAAAATCTCCTAGTGCTGGGCTCAGGCATCATACATGACCTCAAGCTGAGCCGAATGCCTTTACAGATTGGCTTTTAAACTGTCTCAAACTTTATAGTTCCTCCTTAAGACTAATAGCTACAGATCTAAAATGTAGCTTTCTATGCAAAGTTCTTTGTTTGCTTTGTGGTGAAATTTATGATATCAGACTCTGACCCAGCTAGGGTTGAGTACCATACCATTGAGTACAATACTTTTAAGGGTACCGACCAAATGACGTTGGTACCACTGAGTTCGGATCCATGTTAAATCCATCAGTGCCCAGTTTCGGTACCTGAGGGAGAGAGCTCCACAGCCAAAACTATCGCTGCAGTGCCAATGTACTGTGTGAGTTTCAGCATCTGGTCCATTAGTAATAGCCCAGTATCACTGCTAGACAAGTAGACACACACACATACACACAAGCAGACAGACAATCCGAGACAGAAGATAAGCTTTATGTGTGCATAGAAAAGACCAAAGGAGCAGAATTTCTTTTGGGTCTACTACTACGTCACCTTAGGAGCTTGTTCAAAAATTACATTTTTGTAATTACAAAGGGAGTTGAGCATTGAAAAAAGGGTACTGAGTTCCAGATACTGGAGCTCTAGACCTAGCCTTTGACCATAGGCCTCACAGCTGAAACTCACATGGATGAGTTCAGACTGTCAGCCAAAAGGTGAGTAGACACTGTGGGGACCAGCAGTTATGGATGTCATTACACTTGCTGTGTTTACAATGATCAAATCTCTCTCAGGACGACACAGTGATACCCTAAAACTTGTCTGTCTCTTTTCAACTTAAATCTCTATGTATGTTGTCGCAAAGCCAGGAGGCCTCTCCCCACTTATGAATGTTGATAAGTCAGCTAAAATCCAACAGCTTTTCGTAACAAGCCAGTTTCCATATCTTGTTAGCTCCCTCATGGAGTATCCTGCTTCCCTCAGCTCTGCTTTCCCTCTGTCTCCTGTTAATTCAATTACAGTAGAGGATGTAGTATAAGGTACATTGGGCTGTAGCTTTGGGTTTGAGTTACATTCATTGGAAAACTAAGCTATACATGTGACTTTGCAAAGAACACATCAAAGATTCCCTAACCCAAAATATTTATGTCTCTTCCTTTCCCCACAGATGTGGAGTTACTGTCGATGGACAGCACTAAGGCCAGTTGCTGGGTGAATAATAAGCTGCGGGCCCATGAGGAGCAGTGGAAAGAGGACGACTGCACCTTTTGTCAGTGTGTGGATGGAGAACCGCACTGCACGGCCATGGCCTGCAAACAGAGCTGCCAGTACCCTGTCAAGATCCCTGGAGAGTGCTGTCCCTTCTGTGAAGGTGCTTTTTTGTATTTATCATATCTAATATATAGCTCATACAGATATGAGGTTCATATTAAGCCACATACCACATGTCGGAGGCTCCTGTGGCCCCGCAGCTTTGCTACAGAGGCCATGTCGGCATGGGCTCATTAAAGGGGAGGCCACGAAGCATTCTTCAAGCTGCAGGGTTCTTTGTGTTCCTTTATTACCCTTGCCCGCCAAAATGAGACCCACCTGTGTGTGTGAGGCTGCGCCGTGCTTTTAACGCAGGAGGCCGCATAATTGAAGTGGATCCTTTTTTTGTGAGCGTAATTAGTTACAGCTCGTTGGGCTGCTCCTCCCACAGAACGTGGCGAGAGGCGTTTGACGGGAATTGCTATGGTGCTAGGTCTGTGTGTTCCCAGCTCTCCTCATCCTTTATTGTGGCTTCACAATAAAGCTGGCTCTGATTCAAGAGGGTCTGGGCTGTCGAACTTCAGTCCAGGGGACACCCCATTGTTTTCGCTGGCAGTCCTACAGCTATACTCTTTAGAAACGTTCAACTTATTAATGGGAGACAGTTCCACACAATAAGACGGTGAGGTATAATACCCCTTACAGTGCGACCCACCCTGGTGTAATTGCTCTACATTTATGTGTAATTACTGTTTACTCCAAAAATAAGAGCAGTGTAAATAGGTAGCTATTACAGTTGGCACCAAAAGCATCGATGAGATATAACACCTGAGGGCATCCTCCACACATATTGAAAAAAAAACCAGAAAGGAAATCATAAAAGAAATCACAGTTTGTTCTTTGTTGTTGCTCTCATGCAAAGTTCTTACCCTCATCATCTCTTTTGTTTTCCAGAGCCTTCTTATGAGACAGTCAGCCCCATACTATGCCCTCCCCTGGAAAACTGCTCCCTGTCAGGGAGTGACTGCCCGTACGGCTTCCACCAAGACAAAAATGGATGTCTGCTCTGCCATTGTCTCAACAGTAAGTTCACTTTACTCACTTTACGTTGAAGCCAAAGGGTTGATGTTTCAGGGAACGGCTTGCAGAAGCATGAATGTGATTCATTACATGCTGCCTCTTGCAGATTTGCATTATAACGCTGGACAAACAGTGCTGTATTTACCTATGTGCTCATGCTAATGTCAAAGCAGTATGACAACCACTTGGTTTTGACAGCAATACAAGACATACCTATATTCGTGACAGCTTATTTGCGTACATGGCTACAGCCTTTGCAAGCTTCTCTGTCACAAGAATGTTCCCGTGAGCAGCCCCATAGCAACTGATGATGGATTGTTGTGCCCGTGATCAAATGACCTCTCCCTCAACTTTTTCAGATGACTCCTGCCCTGACCTGGGAAAATACTGTTCCCTGCAATGCCCAATGGGGTACGAGAGAGACGATTATGGCTGTGAGGTGTGCGAGTGCAGCATCCCTGTGCCCAAGTGCCGACCTTTGTCCTGCACCAAGACCTGCCCTTATGGATATGTGTAAGTACACCCAGTGACCCTGTGGGTTTCGCATCCCCTAAGTCCAGCTATGCTCATTTGTCAACCTGTGTTTTCAGCCTGTTTAAAGGCATCTGTGGCTCTCAGTGATGTGACATGCAGATATATGAGGAAACTATACACTAAGCTCTTACATGTGTGTGTTAAAAGGTGTTTTTTTTAATAGATTCCATTAAAGCTGGGATAGGCAGAAATCTAGCCAGTTGTCACAGCAGTCTGGTAGCTGGTGGCAGCACCAGGACTAACCTGTGTTAACAGTAAAAACAGAATAACAGAAAGTTTGTTGATCTGGTGGGGAGTCAGGGCTTGACGGTACCCTGGAGCTTGGGTTTGTGCTGGTTGGATTCAGGTCACTGCGGCCACTGACTGGGGTCCGTCTCTGTAGCTGCTGCTCCAGTCCCCCTCCAGCGAGGTGGTTTGTATCGGTAGGGAGAGAAGCAGAGGACACACTGTGATTTGAGGTTCTAGCCTCTAACGTCAGCAACATTTTTCTGTCCATCTCTGAAGCGCTTCTCCAATATCTCCACTACTAAATCATGCTCCCAAAGGGGACGTGCACATGTGTCTGCATTTGTAGAACAGTCAGTAGGAACGCCCTCCCTCTGTAATGACCTGTGATTTGCCAAAGTCTGCTGTCACAGGCTAGATTGTCTAAAGCCTGAAAACAGAGCCAAGAGGAAGTGCAGAAGTCTAGACTCCTCTCAGTCCACTTGCATTACAACAAAGTTTATCATGGGATTTTTGCCCAGTGATGCTACAATTAAACAGCCTATCCCAGTTTTAACAAAGTTTTCTCCTCCTGTGTTTACACTGGTATGGTTGAATGAGAAGTCCGATACATTATCATGTGCCTGTTTGGTCCCAGTCAAAAGGAAGTCAACCAGGCTATTGCAACAGTAGTTTGGCATCCGAGATCAAAGGGCCTACCTTGGTGGCCAATCCCAGGTCTCTGAATCTGTGTTTGTGCATGTTTGTGTGTGAGTAATTCACTGTGAGGTCCTCACCAGCCTCTCAGCCCCCTTGCAATTCCTCTCCTCCTAATCCCATTTAACCCAATCAAACATCTGGAAGTGCTCTCTACCGGGACTGCTTGGTCCCCAGGCACCACTCTCATTTCATAAATCATCGTTCCGTCTCAAAACAACGATCAAAAACACATCAGGACAAAAGCGGCCTTTATGAAACGTATACAGTTGGGATTCTTTCGGGTATCTCAACCATGCGTGCCGCGGAGCCATGGCTCAAGATGGGCCCGATATGTCTGCCCAGGATACCAGAGGAGAGGAGACCAGAGGAGTGAGGAGAGGAGAGAGGATGAGGGGGACCCTGTGGGGAAAAGAAGAAGCAGGAAGTCCTGGCTTTATCCTTCATAAGTAGCTGTTTAGGTCTAGCCTCAGAAGTCTGAAATCCTGTGAGAGCTTGCCAGCCTGACAGTGCAGATCTGTCTTCTCACACAAGACCTCTGCATGCAGCCACCACAAAGAAACAAAAGGCACAAAGGGTCTCTGTGTTTACACTGGTTGTATTGATGACATCCTGTGAGTACTGTAATGAACATATCCAAAACTAAAGACGCAGGCCTCCGAAGCGGAATGAATGTAAACTATGTGTAACCATGTGCTGAGCACTCCTCTCTTGTGTTAACAGACCAGATGAAGGACATTCTCAAGTTAGCTCTATGACCAAAGTTGTGTTTACTATCCTTTATAGCTCAAAATCATCACTGTGACCTCACGGGGTCATGAATGACATTCCTCTGGCCATCACAGTTGCTGCACACTGGAAATTGTGCCAAGCCAGCAGTCCCCAGGGCCCCGGGGCCCCTAGAGCCTCCCCAAGCCCCCTCTATCCCCCTGGAGCCCATAGCGCTGCTTGGCATTCCACACACCATCTTTAAACAAAGCCTTGCTCTAAGGTCGCAGCACTCTCTGTCTCTGTATTTGTACAGTGAGGCGCTGGCCGAGCCCTCGCAGTGTTGTTTCAATAGCTGTTATTGCTGTTTCAGCATAGATAGGGTCCTCTGTTTGCTGAGCCTGAGATGCTCCGTCCTCTTTATGGGACGCAGTGGCATCCATGGGCTCGAGGGCTTCTTTTATTTATACTGCCCTGGCAGATGAAGATTAATAGAGTCATTACCCGGGCCTAATGAGGCCAGTGCTTCATAAAATGGGTATCATCACTTACCTTGAGGGAAAGACACTAGGGAGGCTGACAGAGGCTGAAAGAGATAGGGGGGAATAGAGAGGGTGTCCAGAATGTGAAAAGTGTAGATACAGGTCATTCTTTCATCTGGGTTTTTCACAATTTATCAACCTGCAGCTCATCCATGTTTTATTAGGCAGATAATTGGATCCAACTGGTCCTATTTTTAGCCTCCGCACTTCATACTGCTCCTCTCCCTTTCAATTTGATAATATCCTTTTAATGTTGTTTTTCTCTGACACGTTTCATTTCTGGTCAGTTAAATCCTCTCTTAATTCACCTGACCATCAGAAGGCCTCAGCCCCCTCTGTTTGTCTGCCCTTCCTTCTCTGTACTCTCCAATCAGCATGCCTACATTAGCTCTTATCTTTGGTGCTATTGTATGTCAGCCAGAAGCTTTTGGAGCAATAAGGATGGCAGCAGGGTGAATTGGAAGCATCTGAATTGGCTTTAGATCGCTCCTTCCAGAGTCTTTGGGTTGGTATGATGTGCAAACCACAGGGATGTCACGTGTTGGCCTTTTATTTGGCCTTCTTCAAAGGCAGCTAATATAGAGAGGGGGAAAGCAGGTCCAGATGTTGATTATACCGACTGGAGCATCTGGGTTTCGCTCAGTCACAACACCATATTGCTCCACAGACCTCTGTTCATCCTGGAGTTATCCTCATTGTTCGTCTATTTTTTATTATTTGAGCTGCACAGAAGTAGCTTGGACCTTTATGTGTGCATGTGTGTGCTTCATCATGTGTATGTTTGTTGCTCTGCAGGAGGAACAAGCATGGGTGTGAGATGTGCCGCTGTGTCAAGTGTCCTCCCTTCACCTGTGACAAGCACTGCAGCGATGGCTATCGACAGAACAGGAAGGGCTGCTCCATCTGCATGTGTAAAGGTAACTGAGCTCTTGTATAGGTATCGACTGCTGCAAAATGTAGGGCAATATTCAGATATTTACAACTGAATAATACTACAGATTCAACAACTGCAGGCCATTAAATGTAGCATTAAAAAAGCATGGTCCCCAGAAGATGAATCGTGCTAACTATGGCAAGATATTGACCTTCCCTCTACCACTAGTCTCAGGCCAAAATTTTGACTCAAACATAACACATCTCTTAGTATCCATATCCATATGATATATCAATATATTATCCATACTTTAAAATGATTCTTGCTGCATCTTAAAGGAGCACTTCACCCACAAAATTAGCATCTGTATATCAATTACTCGCTTGTGTTACATTGAATTTGTCAAGTTAGCTTTGTTTTTCTCGTATGCCTCCACGTTGAATGAAGAATCCAAGACCAGAGAAAATTCTTGATGAACTGAAATCAAGGGGTTTGCGTTTAACAACAGCAAAATTATTTTAAAACAGCATTTACAAACTCTCACACAACTTGTGCAGTATAATCCAGGTGTCATTTATCTAGTTATATGCTCAGTACTTCCCAAACACGTGCATTTTTGCTTTCCTTACTATTTAAAGGTCCAGTGCGTAGGATTCAGGGGGGTACACTGGCACAAATGAAATATAATATAATAAGTATGTTTTCCTTAGTGTGTAATCACCTGAAAATAAAAATCGTAGCTGTGTAGCTGTTTGTATCTACATAGGGAGCAGTTCCTTGTCCACAGAGTCTGCTATGTTGCATGGCCATGTTTCTACAGTAGCCCAGATTGAACAAACCAAACACTGGTTCTAGATAGGGCCATCTGGGTTTTTGAGTCGGCCACCATAGTTAGCAGTGCCCCTCGCAATGAGCCAAACAGCATTGGAAAAATGCTGATTTTTACCATGAAACTGCTTTATTCAGTGTTTTTAGCAGTTTAAATCACCCAGCCTGTTTATTTTGGAGAGAAAGAGACCTCTGTGGAGAATTCGGCTCCCGATTAAAACCTCCAGAACAATGAACACTGAAGGAATCCTACATGGGAGTTCACACCTGGCACATTGGAGAAATTTCAGCTGCTTTTAATGTGTAATTTTAACCACTAGATGCCACTAAATCCCACACACTGCTCCTTTAAAATACTAACGCATAAACAGTCTCACACATGAGAAGTGCATGAGAGTGCATGCATTTGTACTCTGCTCAGTGGAATGCACGCGCTTGCCGAGGCATGCTACTTGTGTGCATAAGTGCTTCAAATAGTAAGGTTTTAGTGAAAATGCATGTTTGGAAGGTACTGAGCATTTGACTGGATAAATGGATTGGATTTGATTATTCTGCGTGAGTTGTGCAAGAGTTTGTAACTGATGTTTTGATATAGGGTTGCCATGTTAAATGCAATCCCCCTTTCTCTGCAGTTTATCAAGAATTTTCTCTATTTTTGGATTCTTCGTTCACTGTAGAGGCACATGAGAAAAAAAAAATTCTTTACAAATTCCTCCTGATACATGATTACAGTTCCACCACAAGGTCAAGCAGTGTACAGGTTAGAGGATGGAAGGTGATAGGAGAGCTCTGTTAACAGAGTTGAATTTGTGCCACTAAGCTGCAGCATAATTTCCTGTGACCTTCTGCTGCTCTGCTGAGGTGCCTTTAATGTGTGCTTGTTTTGGTTCTTGTTGGTGTTTAGCTTCATCCAAGGGCTGTGTGTGCAACTCTAATTAGATTCCCTCAGCCCCAAAGTTTAAAGCGAGTATGCAGATGCCATATTTACGCTGCACCACATTTTATGTTATGTGTTTATTCTGCCAGTTTAGCGTCATTATAAATATTTCAGATTCAAATATACTTGTGGTTTTCCTGAATGGTGAGGTGATCAGTGCAGCTGGCTCCTCATCTGCACAAACACGCACAGACCAGCGCCTACTGCAAATAAACTGCTATTTACCTGATTTGGAAACTCTTGTATCAGTCTCTCTGTGGACTGTTAAAATATTTACGGAGAGGAAAGTTTTTTTGGAAGTCTGTTTTTTTAGTGTGTTTTTTTTAAGATTTAAATGAAAGAGAAGAGACAAGAAACATCTGCCTGAACTCTGCAGCGTTGTACAGTTCACTGTGTTCTCCAGATCCCAGTGGATCCCTCCAAATTTTAAGAGCCATGTTGAGTTTAACACATGCTGGGGCCCACTTACTGGCAACTTCGGCCCTTCATAATGTCTGCGTGCCTTTAAGCTACAAAGTTTTAGTTTTTTGTCAGTTGACTAAAATTGTTGGAATTTATTAAGCTTTTTTTGCGGCTGGATTATACATTGATTATTGGAACATAAGTATGCAATAAAGGAAGATTAACAATTTCTGACTGGTGAATGTTCCAGTATATGGAACCATAACCACTTTAGCCTCTAATGAAATTGGACCTAAGACAGCAATACTGGTCCATTTTACTGTAAATCATAAATGTACTTAATGAAATTTCCACAGAGAATTTACAAGGTTCCCTACCATAGCAGGCTGTGTTGCTTTTTGAAGTTTTGCACAACTATTCCACAAGCCCTCAGCATCCCCCAGTAATGTCTGTGCCTTTCATCTTTGTCACTCCAGAAAGTGGCCACGTCCCAAGCACCACTGCCTCAGCCCCAATGCCCAGCTATTGCCTCACCTCTAATGGGCACCGGTACGACGAAGGTGACGGTTGGCACGACGGTTGCCGTGACTGCTACTGCCACTCTGGACGGGAGATGTGTGTGCTCATATCCTGCCCTGTGCCCAGCTGTTCTAATCCGGTTGTGAGGCCTGAACAGTGTTGCCCAACATGTGAAGGTATGTCTCTACGATTCAAATGTGACTGTATTTTAAAGAATAATAACAGTTTTAAATTATATCCAGTTTTAAAGGATGATTCCTAGTTCAGTCAGGAACACTTAGTCAAAAAAATATATATTTCCATTTGCATATTTATATATTGCGGTATGGCTCTGTTCTGGGGCCTCTCTGCCTTTCCTTGGGCCTATGCAGAAAGCATCTTCTATGCGCCTTAGTAGCAAGCCTAAGGCGGAGAGAGCACACCTCTCTGCCCTTCCATGTGCAAATGAGGAAAGCCTAAGGCATAGGGAGCTAACCTGCCTGCCCTTCCATGCGCCTGCATGTAAAGCCTAAGGGCTGCAAAGCGGCTTGCAGAGGAAGCAGCAACAGTAGGCAGGCCAGAGCAGTTTAAATAGGGCGCCCTGAATGAGATCCACCAATTGGTTGCATAGAAAGGAATCATGTGATCTATCAGCTGACTCCCTTCATCAATCAGCTGCTCCATCAGTTGATTGGGCTTTTTGAGATCAGCTGATGTAGCTGGGATGTGAGCTGAACTTGACATTGTGTCTTGCCTGAACTAACACTATGCTGTCTTTATTACATCTTGGGTCTTATTGTGTTGTTTTACAAGAACATTGTATTCAACAAATTTGTTGTTGATATCTGGAAATGGGGTGACATTTCTCAGAAGAATAATTGTTTGGCAAGAAATGCATCACACAGTGAGACAGCATTTAACAAACCGCCAATAAAAATGATGGCCAAAACTACAAAAATGAGACCCAAGTGTTAAAGATCCAGTGAAATGAAAAATCACTTTTAATCCTGTGTCCCCATTTTAAATTGTTTATTTATCATTATATGCCAAATATATGTCCAAAATTAAGTATCAGAACTTAAAACGGTTTCAAATGTTTGACGACTCAACCTGTACTTAGGGGTGTTACAAAAATTCATCCAGTCAAATGATACTTTGGGAGACCAGCCAGCTACACCAGTCATATGAAGCAGCATTTTGCTATGTGTGGGTTGTATTAGCTAACAAAGCCATATGGAGACATAGAAAGAGATATGTGTGTTTGGATATCAGTGGGCAAAACCTTTGTTTTCATTTCCAAAACAATGGCTGAGGTCTAATTCATTATCTCACCCTCCTCACACTAACTGGGTTTAGGCAATTTTACCAAAGGTGGGGTTCATATACACGTCACTACTGATTGGGCAACACCTCTGGCACACCCACCAAATGAGAGAAAAGCTTGTTGCGCACCATCTCACACCATTTTGAAGAAACACGTTCAGCCCTGAAAACCGCAGTAAAACAGTGCACACTGTTTTCAGATTGAACTTGCCCCATGTGTGGGAGGTGTGTGTTTGCGTGTAGCATGTAGCTCCGTATCGCGTTGACTTACTGACTACTTAAACTCTCAAACACACAGTCTCTGTCGGTTTCTCTAAAAATGGAAGGCACACTAATCCACACCCACACTTTTTTTTTTTTTTTTTGTATCCACAACCCTCCGACTCATGCAGGATATTTATGGAGGAGTGACTCAGTTGGCTGTTCAAATATTTAGGAGTGAAAGAATGTCTACAACTTTCAGAAGCTACACACACTTTGCAGTCAGGGGACAACAGGCTAACTCTTTGCAGATGTCTGCTACTCTGCTGGACAGAAAGATGTTTTTAACCAAACTAGTGTCAAAACACAACTTGGACACCATCTGAAACTGCCCGAGGCTTCTTTTTAATGGCTAATGGTCTCCCATGGATCTTTATTCTAGTAACCTATGACTGTTTACATTCTCAGGATGGTTGTCTCACTCATCGCGTAGCAGTTATTGTTTGGGGCTGAGTGAATGTTTGTTTGGCACAGACCAGAATGTGAATTTGATAGCATACACATGACTGTTTCCTCTCTTTTCCTCGCTCCTCTTTCTACTGTAGATGAGTCAGGCAGCGGCCAGCCAGAGGGGATGGACATGGTTGTGTGCAGAGCACCTGGGGGGGAGTTTTACGTGGAGGGGGAGACCTGGAACCTGGACGAATGCACACGATGCACCTGCAGGAAGGGACGTGTCCTGTGCGACACCGAAGTGTGTCCCCCGGCCCTCTGCCAGACACCAATCAGGAACAAGGACACCTGTTGCCACGTGTGCCCAGGTAAGTGAAAACAGTAAAGCAGGGGTGATTTTAGATGAAACTCAGCAGGCCACAAAAGTTTGGGTTGTGGGTAGGGAAGTATAAAGCTGTTTTGGATGTGCTATCAGCATGTGGTTTTGGAAGGTCTTGCCTATTGCACTCTGTCGGGCAGCTTTATGTCAGGCACACAGACTCATAAAGAAACCAGCCCAGACTGGTTGGATTTACATAGTGATCCTCCAGGCAGGCAGCAGCACATGTGGACCGCTTTCACCCAGCAGCCCACAACGGAGCTTCATCCAACTCTCTTATAGCTGGAGGGGCGGGAATGTAACTAATTTCACTAAATCTGTGCTATTGCTCCGGTTATGGGAATAAACTTTGACACAAATGTCGAGGCAAAACCGCACACATATTTTATTTACAACTGTACCCAAACACTCAAGCTTCTTCTCATACACTTAGAGTCAACATATCCCAAGCACTCCCGAGCATGAGGCCCACAAATCAGCAATGCATGACTGCGCCTGAGAGCCGCTCCTTGAGAATGCTGGCCCGCCTTATCGCTGCATCTCCCTTCACAAAAGCAGATTGTCAGAGGCCAGCCTTTGATATATGTATGGGCCTGGTCACCAGGAATGTGGGAATAATACACATCTCACTGACAGGCCCTATGATGTATGTGTACAATAGGGTAGGGCAGTGTGTACAAGCTACCCGAAGTCTTTGGTCATGAGAAGGCCATAGATCTCAGGCCTGCGGGGGACTGAGGAGACGGAGAGATAAGGCCTTCCACTGAACTGACATCTGCCATATGGAGTCACTTGTGTTGTGTTTAACATACAGTAAATGATCTTATCTTGAACGTAACCCTAAAGGCTTAATAACTTTAGCAGATTGAGATTTTACACAGATGGGATAAATGCGGGAGTCATGAAGAAGTAGGCCGCTCTGTGGAGTTATATATAACTCAGAGATCATTTTTATGCCTCTGCATTGACGATAGCTGTGGCCAGAGGCATTATGTTTTCAGGTTGTCCCTTTGTCTGTACATCTATATGTCCAGTTCTTGTGAACGTGATATGTCAAGAACACCTTAAGGGAGTTTTTTCAAACGTTCACTTAGACTCAACGATGAACTGATAAGATTTCAAAGGTCAAGGTCCCTGTGACCTTGCATTCGTCTCATTCTCATGAATGCAGTGTCTTTGAGAGAGTTGAGAGAGTTTCCCCAAATTTGGCACAAACGTCCACTTGGACTCAAGAATGAACAGATCAGAGTTTGGAAGTCAAAGGTCACTGTGACCTTACAAAACATGTTTTTGGCCATAACTTAAGAATTAATTTGCTAATTATGACAAAATATCACACAATAATTTATTATTTATTATTTATTGCTGTTTCTTTTTCTTTCTTTTTTTGCATGCCTAGTTTATTTAAGTTTTTAAATATTGAAGTCTTTAATCTGACTCTTTACCCTTGACTGCTGTAACACTGGAATTTCTCAATTGTGGGATCGATAAAGGTGCATCTTATCTTATCTAAGGTCAAAGGTCAACTTCAGTGTGACATAAAAACTGTCCATTGCTCAACGTCATATCTCAGGAACAGAAGGGGAAACATTTGGCCAGATTCTGATTTGATGTGTGTGAAGCATCCATGTGTTCATAGACATGCATGTAAACTGTAAGTGTAACTTGACCAGTACGTGGAGGCATACAACTGCAAGGCAGTAATTCTAGTTTTACTTTGAAAATGGCATCTCTCTATGAGCTTAACTTTAGCTATAATCTTACACGGCCAACTCCTGTTAAGTGAGGGAAAGAGGCTGTAACGTGACTCAGCCCACAGCCCCATGTCTTACCTTAACCTTTGTGTATTTTCATTATTAACCGTATTTATACGTGTGTGCAACCACAGAGGAGACGCTGAGCCCCTTGCTGCCAGTGAACAACAGCCAGCAGGAGTACTGCATAACCAGCGACGGAGACGTGCTGCTGGCTGGGGACTCCTGGAAGGCCAACGCCTGCACCAGCTGCACCTGCAACAACGGCACCATTCAGTGTTTCTCTCAGCGCTGTCCGGCTGCCAACTGCAGGGTGCCCGTCTTACGCAAGGGCCAGTGCTGCCCACACTGTCTCGGTGAGTATTTAGGTGCGTCTCATTAAAGAGAAAGCTGCCTTTATTAGTATTTGTGCCAAAGTGTGGCTCTGAGTATTTTTATTACACTAAAAATTTTCTCACCTTTGAGTTGATACATTCTAAATATGGTTTATATTGCATACTAAAATGTCGTTTATGTAACACTTCCACAAGCTCAGAACGAGAACTGTCACAGATGTGCTTTTCGTAATAAGTGGTACCACTGGAACAAGGCACAGCCTGTTGTTGGGAAAGTTCTAATTCATAATGCTACATGTCAAAAAGAGGGCGTAACTGAGGGAATGCCGGTTTCCAGACAGAATGTGTGTGTGTTTGTTCGTTAGACATCGCCACTCTGGCGCTTCATGGGCAAACACCATCATTCGCAACAACATTCCATGTGACATACACACACACACACGCTCACAGCGAAAACATTCCTCAAGCATCCGCACATTCACACGTGTTTCCTGTCGCCGGCTGAATCGGCCCCGCAACGCTCTCTCTGTGGCGGCACAGGAAGGCAAAGCTCCATGTCAGCTTTTCCTATAGAGGAAAACCTCAGCATAGGCTCCCATTGTTCACCCTGATATGTAGCCGTTTTCTGGCCTTTGTTTTTGTTATTTGCCCTGTGGAAAACAGAGCTTTTTACGTAATGCCCTTACAAAGCAGTACAGTGGAAGTTAAGGGGACCGTTTCTATGAACGCAGTTTATCCATTGAGACACCGCTGACCTCATACACTAACTCATCGTCTGAATGTTTATGTCTTGAGTGGTTTTGCATTACATCAGTGATAGAGGTAATTGATCTTATTACTGTTTGAACAGAAATTACAACGTCAGTGCCGGTGATGGTGTCCACCAACGCCCCCAAGACAACGGCCACCATTACAGTGGAGAGTGCAGTGTGGATCACCACTGTCACAGTACCGCCCATCATTGCTGATACAGGTACCTGCTCATTAAATCCCTCCACACACACTATTCCATTTAATACACTCTGTAGTAGTAACCCCATTCTAGTTATTGCCGTCACTGTGTGTACTCTCCCTGCCAGCCCCTGCAAATGTTTATAATAATAAAGGGTGTTTGGGCTGCCTTGATAAATGAGTGAAACTTATACTAACTCATGCTGAACTAAAACAATAAGATTAATGGACACTGGCTAAGCATGATCTCTCTTGAGACGCCCAGCGTTAATTTCTGCCGGGATTTCTGCCAAAAGCAAAGAAATAAGCTGTTTTCAATTTAGATTTGGTAAACAATGTGGGTACGGTAATGAAAAAGCTATCGGCTATCAGATAACAACGTTGTCTGTGTGTTCTACAGATGAGCCAGGTTTGGGTGAGATATACCCCAGCCAAACGGAGATGGCTCTCATCTACCAGTCAGCAGCCTGGATCCTGGCAGGCCTCCTCCTTGCCATCATCATCTTCCTCGTCGTAGCGTTGCTCATCAACAAGAAGAAGAAGTGGGTGCAGATGTCCTGCTACAGTGCACCGAAGAAGGTGAGGAGTTATCTTTAAATTGCATAAATCAGCGGATTGTTTTGAAGGCTTTAATTGTGCTTATATATGTGACTCATATAAATAACGGTGTGGATAATGTTAATGTGGGAATGGGACACTGGGAGTTTTCCTTCATCTTCCATCTTCTGCTACAACTAGTGCTAAAGCCGTCATGACATTAGGATTAATCTTTCCCCAAGCGATGGCTTGATTGTGAAACTCTGGAATACCAATGTTTCAAGTAACAATTTGGCCAGTACGCAATAATCAGTGGTGTTTTTTTGTTGTTTATTCCCCCTTTTGTGACATGAAAACATGCATCTTCTTTAAATGTTTTATATCCTTTTTACTATGTAAAATATATCATAATTCCCTCTTTAATATCAATTTTATATTGCTGTGAAAACACCAACAAACATTATTTATTCAAGTTTCTGGCCAAAAACGACTTTTTAAATTAAATTATAATGCATTGTTATAATTTACCTTGGCCTAATAGTCATTTTTACTGAATAGAGCTTGAACCCATCATAATATAACTCAATGCAACCTGCGTTACTGGTTAGTTCTCGCCAATGGCTGCTAACAGCTAACGTTAACTAGCTCCCCTCCTGCCCATTTCAACACAGATGTTCACAATGTAGCATTATCAGGGAAACAACAGGGTGAGTCTCCTGACACGCTGATCATAAATTTACTGTGTGCTTTCACCTGAAGGCATCACCATGAAAGGTCTATGTTCACCCCAAACATGTTTTCTATTGTCCCCAGGGCAACAGGACAAGGTTAGTCTGGAGCCCTGCGTTTTAGCCTGGGCAACTTGATGTGACACAGCAGATAAAACTTCGGCCACTGTGGTTGGTGCATGTCATCTATTTTGCTGATGGCATTCAACAACGCAAATATCAGCTGATGCAGATGTTAGGCTGAAAAATTGGTGCATCCCAAGTTTCCCTTTGTCCTGCCCTTTTAATTGGAAGCCATGTTACAATCTACAACTCGACCATGAAATGAGACTGCAGTGTCAGAAAGTCATAATTAGTAATGGAATCAGAATCAAAATCAGAGTTAGTATTGTCAGAACCATCTCATGAAAGCTAACATACAAGCTTTTATGACCTACTAGCTATCAAGACCTGAACTATGGCTTCAGTCTAACAACAAGGGATCATGTTCTTTCTCCTTTGCCTGCCTAGACGGTGATCCTAAAGAAGCACATAAACAAGAACTCGGTGGTCTACATGGAGCCCTCCAAGGAGAACAAATTCCAGAACGTAAAGAACGACTGCGGCATCATCCACTTCTCCCCAGAAATGAGCTCCTCCTGTGCGGACAAGATGACCATCCCCAGGGCCAAGCTGAGCATGGGCAACGACTGGACGCCGCGCTAAAACAAACACACACACACACACAACAAAAAAACACAGCGAAAACTCTGCAGATCAGAGCTGTCCGGCACCTCCCACTCTCTCTCACTGTTGTCTCCATTCCATGGTGATTAGTGCAAGCAGTGCACACACACACCTTGGGTGCCGCCTTGGTCCCACCCTTCTGTCTGTGTGAAACCGAGGATGCTCTACAAGAGACAAAGCAACTGACCTCTGTTTCTTTTAATCTGTGTCCATATTCTTCTATGTTTGGATCTTTGTGGTGAGGTGAGACGCTGGGAGGTGGATGGACGGGTGGACGCATAAAAGACACAGCCACTCCGGGCTCTGCTTTAAAACAGAGAGGGAGGCAGCCAGAGGAGCTCCTCTGTCAGAATCAGACTTTGACTGTGAACATTGTAATATTAATGCTTATTGTTGCCTCCTTTTGAAACTGGAACTTTGAGGCAATAAGAGGAGCATAAAAAGCTTTAGGGCAGGGGATGGGCTGTAGTTACAAGGGGGTGTAGAGGATGCTGCTCCCCCTGAGGTCAGCAGTGTTTCATGGATGTAATCATTTTTTTGCAGCAGGGAGGCCAAAGGAACTGATAATCCAGTTGGATCAGCAGCCAAATATTGTAAGTCAACAGGCTTTATATCACCCCCAGATCCAACCCCCTGCTTTAGAATGTGTGGTTTCCATCTTAGTTTTTGTATATTTCTACAGTATTTGTACTAGTCGTAGTGTTGTTCTTGGCCACCTCTCGTTTTTATCATGGGTGTCTCCGTGGGGCCAGATTAAAACATTTTGAAAATGCCGGTCTAAACATTCCCGTGATCAAGTTCAAGAAGGACACACTCCCCGAATAATTTCTACCTTCAAACAACCCGAGGCATTCCATTCAGAAAAACTCTGACAGCAAACCACAATTCTACAAAGTGAAATATGTGAACTCCCCCTCTGAACTCATCGGCAATACAGTAGCCAATGGTCTTTAACTTTCCCCTGAGTCTCAGCCGACCAGAAAGAATCAGTTGTACTTCATCATCACACAAATTGCAAGGTTGAAGCGATGTTCATCCAGGAACAACGTCATTTTTACTGACTGCAGAGTGGTGCCAGAAGCTTCATCTGGACCTATGAGGAATGTCTCCGATACCATGACTCACTTCTAACTTCATTCACAGCTGTGTGCGAGTGGAGCTACTGTTCACACTGAATGCTGGTGATAGCATTGATTCATTTAAAAGCCTTAATTTTACAGCCTTAATGCATATCTTGTTTTCCTTTAATAACTGTGTTAGCCAATATAAAGCAATCTAAAAACAGTTACAGCCACAACATGAAACAACTTTGATCATCTCGTTAACAATGCAATGTTCTGCTGGGAAACCCTGGGTCCACCTTACACACACCACCCACCTTAAACACCGTTACAGACTAAGTACCCCCCCAACCCTTCCAATGCATCATGCCACTCTCAAGACATGATCTGACCTCCGAATTCCCCACATCCCAATTCCGATCGATTATCCGTGGGATGTACCCCACTTTGCAACTCATAGGACTCAGAGGATCCACCACCACTGCCCTGGTGCCAGACATCTCAGGACACCCCCAGAGGTCCTGTGTCCATCCCTCAACAGGTCAGAGGTCCCATCGTGGATCGGACTTGGCTCTTACCTGTCAAGGCACGAATGCAGGACCTCAGGGGTACCAGCATATCCCATGGATGCTTGATTGAATTGGGATCTGGGGAATTCGGAGGCCAGGTCGATGCCTTGAGCTCTTTGGGGGGGCCATTTGAGAGTGCCGTTGCCTTGAGGAGGGGGTGTACTTGGTCTCTAATGGAGTGTTAATGTGCCACATGAATGCCAGGACCCAAGGTTTCCCGGTATTGTAACTAGAAGATCGATGTTCTTCACTTCACCTGTCATTGGTTTAAATGTTGTGGCCGATTGCTGTATATTCCCCCAGTATTGAGACGAACAAATTGTGTTGTAAAGACAGTTTTCAGCGTTTCATATTCGAATGATTAATGTGTCGTGGAAGAGTCTAAGTGGAGCTCGCTAGAACCTGTACATAATGGTACACATTACAACGTCTGAGCATGTTAGAGACGTAGCACTTTTCTTTGGAGCCAGTGTATTTTTTTTTTTTTTTTTAAAGAAAGCTCCCTGCAGGATTCTTGTAGGGATAAAGTCCCTAATCAGGGATTTGATATAGGCATATTAAGCCCACGGAGATGTTAAACCACTCAAGTGAACACGCTGTTGCACCTAGAGGCTCTGTACCAATCTGATCAGTACGGGGGGAAGGGTAGACTCTGAGAAGCATTACGAAACAAACTGGGGTTTCATAGGAAAAGGTTTTGGATCAGAGTTCTCAATCCATTGCCAATTCTCTCAACACAAAGACCTTTCTGATGCCAAAATTGGTTGGAGACCAATTTATATTGAAGTGTTTTAGTAACTCAGTAGATTTGTGTCTGTTTGAATCATGACCATGTGCTTTAAAATGAAGAGGTGACTGTAAAAGCTTACGCAATTCTTTGTTCTTCTATGTGTAAAAAAAAAAAAAAAAAAAGTAGTTTAAATTAGTAGGACAGAAGAGTACCTTATTTATTTTTTCACATAGCTTTATTTATTATTACTAAACTATAGTTTGAGATTTTTTTTTTTTTTTTTTGAAAAATGAACTCTTGGTAGCCAAAGCTGCTGTACATTGTAGACTATTTACCATTTCTATCTGCTATATTCTATACAACCTTATTTATTTTACTGTTGCAAAACCTGTAAATATGTTTCCTAGATGATGAACTGTAACATTTACACTTATTTTGAAAATAAATGTGTGAACCAAGGTGGCCCCGCATGGATGATACTTTAAACTGGGTGGGAGGAACAATTCCCCAGAGTGCAGTGATGTCATTCAAGATGGTATCTGTTAGTGGTTTTTAACTTCACTCGCAGATTTGCGGGCTCATGCACATCTGGTTTTGGAGTTGTGCTCCAAATGGGACTTTGTCTTCTCGTAGTTGCTTTAAATCTGATCGTTTCCCCTTGTTCTCTTATCTCAGTAGCACTTGCAGATGTGTTTAGTGGTAGTAGGCCGTTTCTGAGGGGGGTCCTCTGAGATTTGAGAGCTAGCGGAGAGTAAGAAGACCTCTCATCTATCCAGTGGGCTATTAAAAGCCTGAAAAATGTCACGCAGGTCAGACCTGGAAACCTGGATTATCTTCAGTGCAGATCGTGCTGTTGTTCTGACTTGTCCGTCAAAGCTTGCTCATAAACTTCAAGGTGAGGAAGCCGCTCCGGAAGATCAATGAAGTAAATATTAGGGTCAGTTTCCCAGGCTGCGAATGTGTCAAATACTTAAAAAAAAGCCTTCAGATTATCAAAAGTAGTGATATTTGACTTGAGATATTTTCACAACTTCCGGAACATTCCCAACCTGTCTCAATTGACAGCACGGTGGTGCAGTGGTTAGCATTGTCGCTTCACAAGAAGCACAAGAAGGTTCCCAGTTTGAATCCAGGGTGGGGGGGTTTGAATCCCAGGATGGAGTAGCCCTTCTGTGTGGACTTGGCATGTTCTCCCTGTGTCATCATGGGTTTTTTCCCTGTACTCCAGCTTCCTCCCACAGTCCAGAGACATGTAGGTTAATTGGTGACTCTAAATTGGCCGTAGGTGTAAATGTGAGTGTGAATGGTTGTCTGTCTCTATGTGTCAGCCCTGTGATAGTCTGGTGACCTGTCCAGGGTGTACCCTGCCTCTTGCCCAATGTCAGCTGGGACAGGCTCCAGCCCCCCCGCAATCCCCAATAGGATAAGCAGTTCCAGAAAATGAATGAATGTCTCAATCGAGTGATAATTCAATAAGGGTTCCTGCAGCTCAAGGCAAGTTAGATTTAAGGCTTTAAAATGCCACTCAGTGAAATTTAAGACCGATTTTACAATAACCAAAATTGAAGGGGAAAGAAAAAAACATGAACTGACATCGGTTTCTTAGGTTCTGGGGTAATTTTGCCCAAATGGTTACTGTAACACACAGCATGATGGTTTTTGTCTCGTGGCGCAGAACAGAGCTTGTCAACACTTGGCATTTCTTGGCGATTTTGTGGTTCTCACTTTGCATGTGAGGTTCCACTGCCATGATTCCCATTGTGCTGAGTTTGTAAAGCTTTTTGCAAAAATTACACCAAGCCTTGTTTGCACTGCATCAATGAATCTGCACTTCCCCAGGGCAAAGTGACAGCTAGCTAGCGGACAGTGGATCCTCTGCTCCAACCATTCAGGCTGGAAACAGTGTTGCTGACTCCACTATTATGACCCGCATGACCTTAAACCAAGAGGTAAATTATCTTTTTTAAAATAAATGATACCAGTTACTTTGAGATTTGATACCCAATGTCAAACAAAATGATTCATACAACCCAATTTGCCATGTCATAGCATTTTTGAGACTTTTGAAAGACTGATTTAAGATGTTTCGCTACCAATTAAGGCCTTATTTTTAGATGAATAAATGAAATGCCTTCTAAGACTTTTTAAAGATCTGCAGGAACCCTGTGGATTTCTAAGTATCAGTTAAAATAAAGATAAGCATTAGCTTATGAGGTAACACTAAGCTTAAAATGGGTGACTTACATACACATGTAGAATTATAACAGACACAAAATCACAGCTCCGGTTGGGAAAAGGTGATTTATTCCTCCTATTGATCCTGATGCTAAATAGAAATGTAAAATTGTTGCCTTCATGACACATAATCCTCAGTAAAAAGCCCTTTCTCTTCCAGCTTCTATTAAGGCAGTAAAGTCAAGTAAACCTCTTGTCCAGGTTCGTCTGAGAAAGACCACAAAACACTGGAAGGTTTTGTGACAGTTATTTTGGGTTAACCAATTTACCATTCAACATGGTAAATAAAAACGTGTGTCTTTGGAGCTCCGGTTTCCCAAAAAGAAACTTTATGAGTCTGTCATTCTTCAAGCTGATTCTATAAGTCCAAGCATGAAAACAGTCCCTGGGAGTCCACTGAGTCTCGAGCTAAGGGGTACATCTCCCAGGTCTTTAGAGGAGGATCTTGTAGTAGTCGTCCTTGTAGCTGTACAAGACCACCACAGCCACCCTGCAAAAGGACACATCTGTCAGTTATGAGACGTGAAAGAATATTAAAAAACATAGTGGAGACCTTCCAAATGGGACATTTCAAAATCAGGACAATGCCATGAAATTCAGCCGGGAGGGTTTCCAAGAGCTTAGATTGCTCGAGATAAAGAGGTGAGTCTGGGTAAAATAACACAGGATTCAACCCTGCCAAGAGTCCGTGTCCAGAGTAACTAAGTCCCAGAAATAAGTGCAGAAATTAAAATCGGTTATTACCAAAAAAAAAAAAAAGTCAAAATTACTCCACTTAGTTTCAATAGTGCTTAAAATATTGATCCTCTCCAGATGTTAGCCACATTGCCGACATCTAATTCATCCTGAGGGGACATTAATGTTCCCCTCAGTGTGAACTGTAACAGTTTGATGAACCCATCACTTTTCACGTAGCGCCATCATCAGGTCAAAATTCAAACTTGTCCAATACGATTATATTATTGTGACCAAATACATGCCAAATACATGCCAATACATTCCCATCAGCCTCAGCTGTACTGTGTTTAGAGCTAATTAGCAAATTAGCATGCTAACACGCTAAATTAAGATGAACACAGTAAACACCTGCTTTACATCAACAAGCTATCGTTGTCATTGTGAGCATGTTGAGTTCCGCAGAGCTGCAACAATTTAGGGTTAAGTTGTCAACTAATCTGATAATCGATTAATTAGTTTGAATCATTCTTTAAGGAAAAAAAATGTCAAAATATCTTTGGGTCATGGACAAAACAAGACATTTGGGGACGTCATTTTGGGCTTTGGTAAACACTGATCGACATTTTTCACCATTTTATGGACCAAACAATTAATCGATTACTTGAGAAAATAATCGACAAATTAATCGGCAATGAAAATAAACAGTAGTTTATTGTAGCCGTGTGAAGAGCATTGGATATAAACGTCCTACATACAGGTCGTGCCAACAGTAGTGCTGGCTGAAAGGAAAGCTCAGTGATTGCGAAGCCCTTGGGATAAGTTTAGTTTGTGGTGTTGCTGCAGCCAGGTGACTGCACGAGACCTTTAGCCCACTCATCTGGCGTCGGTTGCCTGCGTCCCACGTTGGAAGAAAACAACTAAACAAACACATGCTGAATATATCCATTGTTGCCTCTGTGATGCTCATTTATCAGTAGAGACTTTTTTCCCCCCTAAATGGCAAATCAAACACACAGCAGAGACAGGAAATTAAAACCAACTGCTCTGAAGAGGCGGACGGGAAGCCAGAAAGAGAAGCTTTGATTTCTTTCTTTTTTTTCGTTGCCATCTCATTCATGAAAGAGTAAATCCTCTGAATCCCTCACAGGGTTGCTCTCTATGGGCATTCACAAGCGTCACAACACTAGAAGCTCAAACACTGAGGATTTAGCCTTGGCTTTGAAAAAAAAAAAAACGTTCTGCTGGGAAGCTTGGGAATATTAACCGCTCCATCCACAACCACAGCAATGGATGAAGTTAACCCGCCCCCTCCTCAAGCTGCAGTCTATGTCAATCAACTTGGGTGTTAAGAGACAGACATCAGAAGACCAAACAAGGCAAATCCTCCAGATTTCACCTCAGGAAATGGGATCAGCTGAGGATTTGATGTTCTGCAAAGCAGTAGTTATCCGTATTACAGCTCCCTTTGAAGGACTGACTGTCACTGTTACACCTGGAGTGTGTGGGCTTGGTCGGAGCTTTGGAGTGGCAGCTGCCCGTAAAAGGAAGTCTGCCTTTTTAAGTGGTCTTTAATGTATTCCTCTGTTTGCCTCGGGTTTCATTTTATTAAAAATAAGTCGGTAGTGGATAGAAACCTGTGGGGGTCAGCAGAAAGGGGAGACTGTGGGGTCTGTGGCTCATCTTCCAAAAGGACTCCTGCTGAGACGAGACGTCTGTGACGGTTTGCTCGGAAAATGTCTGTACAGTGTAAAGTTCCTGCTGTTTCTTTTCTTTTAAGGGGGGGGGGGAGTTCAATGAAAACATTTTGACACTCAAGACAAGGCTGTGCATGTACAAATGAAGTTTAAAAACAGTTTCACATTCATCTAAATATTATTCAATTAAATGATTCAAAAGTAATGTTGGCCCTGTTTAAAATATCTCATTGGTTGGTATAATGTGAGCCTGTTTCCACTTGGTATAACCAACCCAGCCAACGAAGGTAAAGCCCAATTAAGACCAAAGATTCAGGACGAGATGAAGCGGTTTTGGAACGTTACCTGTCTCTACAGCCAATCTGCTTATAATCCATCTATCCTCCTTCATATTTTAAGAAGCTACAAATTAGATTCAGCCACAAAATAAACCTGAAAAGCTGGAAATCAGAACAGAGGTACAGAGAGTTGTTGCATAGAGATGATACACCATCTCATCTAGTTGCATTGGTGTGAACCTGCAGGTTTTTAGAACCCAGGGTATATGCAAGAATCCTGAGGTTAATTTCAATACCTTTTTAAGACTTTTTTAAGACCTTCCCAAAAAAACCTTAAGACCTCATCGCCACTTCAAGCTGTCGTTAGCAACAACGCATCTTTAACTTACTAAACAGTTGTAGTTTGCAATTAAATCTATGGAGCACAAACATACAACAGAACTCAGATAAGATGAGAAGGATTTTTTATTGTCTTTTGCTCTTCTGTTTGGTGCCTGGACGTGCGCCGTCGCGTGATGTCGCACAGGTACGCACACGGCCCTGAGTGGCAGTCCGAATGTGCCTACCTACACATCGTTGTTTGTAATAGTCGCGAGGAGGAAAATAAATTATACATTCATGGATACTTTTTGTCAAAGCTTGAATGCCAAGAAAATTTAATACTTCATAAAATCGTGATTAAGACTTTTTAATACCTTTTAAGGGCCTTAATTTTCCAACATTTGATTTATCAACTTTTAATACTTTTTAAGACCCCGCAGACACCCTGGAACCCTACAGAACGTCGCATTGCAAGTAGTTGCCTGTTTCAACTCGTCTCCTTGCGAATCTTTGGTCTGAACTTGGCTTAACAAGTACTAGCCAATCAGAGGCAGACTGTGGTGGGTTTGGCCTTCCCTTTCCTGAGAAACGCACATTCGCTGGCAGGAAACATAAAAAGATCTGCGACAATTTGTTTTGCTTTGATGATAACGACACAAGGAACTCAACAATTCAGGACTACACAAACGTGCAGAGGCACCCTACTCACTTTTTTGTAATTTTGAAATGGTGTATCTCTTCGCAGATGGACTTCAGGTAGCGCTGCTTGGGGAGACGAGACAGCAGAGTCTTCACGCTGCTGTTGAACTGCTCTTCGCTATCAAACTGGAGAGAAGGAAAGAAAGAGAGAGAGTTTAATGCAACAAAATGGGAACATGGCAGCTAGGTGACAAAATCACTGACATCAAACAAAGGTAAAAAATTGCAGAGACTATCCAACTCAACCTTTTCTCCTTGCTCGTGAACTAGATGGCATTTTGGAGGAATAAATGGGGTTTCATATGTGCAGCCTGGGAGTATATTTTTGCATGTCAAGTGTAGCGGGGCAGTGGAGTCACAAAGCTACAGAGGGTTTATAGATTTCCTTGGCTCCTTGTGTGACTTGGGGTAATTTGCCATATTTAAAACAGGCCTTTCCTGCACGCCTGGCTATACCCACTGTGTATTGTCATGCCTTTTATATACTCAACGTGTTTTCTTTGACACATGTGCTGTAAGGGGCCGACTCACTGTATAGGTGGCCCATTCATTTATGGAGTGGAGGCTTGTGCTTATATAACAGTGGTGTTAAGAGCTTTTTTTCAGCTTTCTTCATGTTTCTTAGCACAATATAATTTAAGTTGTTTTTTTTAAATCTCTGCTCTGAGGTTTTTACGAGTGCAGCTTTGGTCAGGAGTTTGGAATGTGAATATTAACACCTCTCAAGTATGCGTTTTGTTAACTGTAGTGTGTGTCTGCCCCATATGTGAGCCTAGTTAACGGCGTGCAAGTTAGACTGTTAAGCGTTGGAAAAAGCCAGGGGTGTTCCCTCACTCCGCTCCTCATCAGGACTGTAAGGAAGCAGACGGGATCCCCTCTTCCTGTCTGCGATCTTGACCTCTATTGGCCGTTCTTTCCACTTCCCTCAACCCGTCCCACTATTCATCAAGGATGAGGCCTTTTATTAACTCTGCAAAGGTCTTGATGAAGCTGTTAGGGAACCAACCTCCAGGGACAGGAAGTTGATCAGTGTTTCCTTCAGCAGGTCCACCTGTGGGATACAAAACAAGCAAGGTTACACAAAGACACAATGGAGCCTTATCTCACGTCGCAACAATCCCACAAACATATCCATAATCGAGCTAAAAATATCAAGCGTTGCACCCGCTGCCCGATAGCTTGTGTAATTCTTTCAACACAAGATAATCCAGTTCGCTCTGACATCAGTAAATTACTTATAATTCCACTTGCACAATGCCCTCGCCAGGCCTGAAAGCACTCCATGTCCCTTTTACAGGAAGGGCCTAATGGCCTCCTGGATTTATCATTGGAAAATGAGTAGTGCTGTGTTCCACTCAGACTGATAGACAAGCGGCTGCTGACATGCAGCAATGAAGACTTATAGGCCTCTCGCAACTGCTTACCGGAATCAAGGTGATTATGTTTCAATAACTTGTATTTACTGTTGCGTCGCTGATGCAATCCAGACCCCAACAGGGGTGACAAATGTATTTGGAATATGCGGCGACATGGTAAATAAGACAAGCAGGGATGATTTACTTTGAGAATATCTGGCCATAAATCTACAACGCAACCACAAATAAACTCAATATGGCAGCCATTTGCGTCCCCCCGAAATGACACGGTGACTGCCTTCTGTTTAGTGTTCATTGTTCTGTAGCGACTGGAATGGATTCACAGCCATCTTAACCTCCAGCAGGGGATTTTAGCGTCAGGCAAATCACTATAAAAGGGCTGCTCCCAGTGATGTTTGCGGTTTTAGCTATCAAAGGCCCCCTTTCTCACTCTGTGATTTCACACATGAATTCAATAGATAAGGTGGGAGAGCAGAAAAGGGGAGCTGGGATTGGGAGGGATAAAGGGGTAAACAAACAAATGACTTACTGCTAGGACTTCAATGTCATTGCTCCTGTTCTGCAAATTGCTACCGAGAGTCTGTAATCTGGTCTGGATCTGTGAGAGAGAGAAAGAGTTGAAGAGAAACAAAGCAAGAAATAAATAAATGGAGAAGGGTGGACGTAAATATTAGTTGTTCCCATGATCAGAATGAACTGGCAGGAAGAAAATCATCATGTGCACTCCTTTTATAGGCAAACCAATGTCCTGGTCTACAGTTACCAGCGCCGTATTGTTAAAGACAAGGACAGTATGGGGCGGCTGTGGCTGAGAAGGTAAAGCAGGTAGTCCACCAATCGGAAGATGAGCGGTTTGATCCCCGGCTCAAGGAAATGAACCCCAAATTGCTCCCGATGGCTGTGTGAGTGTGTGGCACCTTATATGGTAGCCTCGGCCACCAGCGTGTGAATGGGTGAATGTGAAATGTAGTGTGAAAGTGCTTTAAGTGGTCGGAAGATTAGAAATGCGCTATACAAGTGCAAGTCCATTAAGTAAATGCTCCGAAGTTTAAGACAAGCACGCAGAGATGCAAAGAGGAAGCGAATACATGACGGAGAGACTACTGTTGGTGTGGGTCAGTGGACAATGGAAGTCAAGAACTGGTCTTTTCATGGATATGACACTGCACTGCTTTAATATGAATGGGTGAACACACTTAAGATGTATGCAGAATGCACAAACACTGTATATCCTGCATCAAAGCTTTCGTGGTTTCAAATAAAGGCGAGCGCAGTTATGAGGAGACAACCTCTTTATATATGTTTGCTGTGCTCTTTAGATGAGGATACACACTGACACAAAAATTACTAAAAAAAAATCCCATGCTGTCTATTTTTAAACAGTTGAAATGGTTTTTTTGTCACGGCATGGTCATTTAAGAGTTACATACAAACTCAGATGCATTTCAGCATCCTTCATTAGGGAGGCTTGATGCCGAATGGCATCAGCCGTTTTTTTTTTAAAGTCTAACATGACCATGCCATGACAATAAAAGCACTTTAATTTTTTTAAAAACCTACTTGAGTTTGAATTCAATTTTAAGCTGCACTTTAGAGAGCAAACTGAAGAATGAAGTGTGTGTGTGTCACCAACATGAGTCTCGTAGCGTCGTCTCGCACTGGCAGAAACTTTTTCCGGGCTGATGACGTTCACATTCATGTTCATGATGCCGCTGCTCCCATGCTGCTCTGATAAACCTACAGACAGACAAAAGAACCATTTCCACATTTGTTCCAATCATGAGACACTAATTAGTCACACCTTAATCTCACATTTACACCATCTAATGAGACAAAAGTGAAAACTACCTTTGTTTGACTAATACAATTTAATTAACAGTTTGATGCTACCTGTGTGCATGCCAGAAGGTGGAATGTTACACTTCTTCTTCTATTGCACTAATTGTACAGTGCTATGAGTAACAAATCAGTTGGCAACACTGGGATCAGTCATACTGTGCAGATGCCACATTGATCACAATATTTTGTTAAATGATTTAACACTTTTAATGCAGCACAACTGTATGAAAACAGAGGTGTGACTATAAAGAATAAGTGGTGATATCAGACCTGTGGTGTTGAGCAGTGATCCTTTAGGGTTCTGAGACATGCTCTCAGAGATTTCTCTGCAGGGGCACAAAGACAACATTATATAAGAACACCCCCCCTCTTACATCATTCAGACATCTGAGCCGCACATTAAACCAGAATGTCTTTACCTGATGTTTCTCTCCTCGGAGAATTTGGTCCGACATTTCTGAATGATGTGGTCCACCAAGTCCGACTCTTGAATCCGTTTCTCAGACTGTCTGTCCTTCTCGAAGGACTTGACCTGAGGAGTGCAAATGGCTTTAACATGTATACAATGTTCCCATAATTCTCTCTTATCAAAACAGTTTGAAAAGAATCACGAGCTGCGATGCTACTCACAGAAGAGCTGCTCTCGTGTGTGTAAAAAAAAAAGAAAAGAAAAAAAGACATTGCTTTCTCAAAATGTATTACGGTCTAATGATTTCAGGCGTCAATGGACTTCCCGATAAGACTGGGCTGCAGGATATGAGAAAAATACAAGACATGCGATAACACTGAATGCTGCGATAACAATATTAATAAGAAGTAATAAACAGATATTAAAGAGTACTCAGCTCTGCCTTTCTGTTTTCAGTACACTGCTAAAACACAACAAACTGCTTGTTACACTAAAAGAATGAAAGGAAATTATCTCCAACATTATTTTATTGAACAAATGGCACCTAACGGCAACAAACCCAAAAAAATCCCTGAGTGCAATATTGCAGTTTTTCAAAATGTGTTTATCACACAATTTTATATCATGATAACGATTTAAAAAATGATATATTGTGCAGCCCTATTGGAAAACGCTGCACAATGCTTTGCTGCACGGTAAGGCTGGTTTACCTTCACATAGTTCCCCTCCTTGTCCGAGACCAGGGCCATGCAGTTGATGCCGGCCAGCCTGCAGTGCTCCATCAACGTCTCCTGAGACTAAACACACAAAATGACAACAGGCTGAATTATGCACGTGCACAATGCAAGTGGTGATTTAAAGGGTGCAACTCGGCTGAACTACAAGGACATAAAAATGATTGACAATATCTGAGAACAATCATTTTCACAACATACTGCACATGTGAGCCATTCACTGCTAGAGCTCTTGTTGCAGCGGCTCAGTAATGACCTTTCCTCATGTTTCACTGGCTGCGTTTACATGCACATTAATATTCCACTATTATTCCCAATATGACAGTATTCTAAATTTGATACGGGTCATGTAAACAGCATGTTCTGTTTAGATATTCCAAATAAGGCTTTTTTCTGAATTTAGCATTTTCCGAATGAGACGTGGGATATGCCGGTATGATTTAGGTTTCAATAGCATTCTTTTAACATATATACAGCGTCTCAATTGGGGTTTTTTACCGCAGTTTGCAACACACAGCCTCTTGTCTGTTTACAGTCAGCTCGGTGCATTGACTATATTGCAAACAAACACACTCCCCAACAGTTTGCAAGGCTGGAGTAGCGATGCATGCCCGAAAGAAAAGCCCATGTTTCTGGTCAGAAGAACAAACACACCTACTTTTATATATATTATAAAGACCTGGGTACCAATGGTTTTCTGGATAGGCCCAAATATCGCACCACCAACCTTTTCAAGGTGGCTGAAGGAATGAAAGAGGGAGGCTGTGTTTGTAAAGTCCAACAAGTCTGCCATCGTTAGGACTCTGACAAAGTCCTATTTTTAAGCAAAGAAGCAAAATAACAAGCGAGTATGCATGGCTGTATATCAACGGGATTATTGGTGGAATATTAATTTTCATTAGCCATGTAAACAGCTTACTAGAATTGTTATCTTTTTTCAGAATAAGGGAAGAAAAAATAATATTTCGTGCATGAAAACGTAGTGAGTGCTGGGGCTTGAGGATGGCGGCCAGAAGGCGGTTGCGTGTTTTCTTCCATTCATTACTAAAAGAATCGTAAGTCAAGTTTGACGTTTAGGTAGGAAAAAGCTCGTTCTCGGGGAACACTGGACTCGCGGCTTCAAAAATTCTCCTACAGTTTGAGTTTTGCTTGGAACCAGAGTGTGGGTGTGTGACGTGCTGGGAGCCACAACCCAAACCAAAGTGTATTCAGGTAAAGCATTCAACCATGACAGTTTGTATGCATGTATATGTATATGTCAGCCCAATTAATTCAGCCAGAGAGTTTCATCTGGCTGCTTGGCTGGACGGGCTAACTGTGGTGCAGTACAAACCCTTCTGTGTACCACAAGTGTGTTTATGTGCATGTGTCAGTTTGTCTCGTCATCACGTAAGCACTAGCACTTCCTCTTTTCTTACAGCTTTCTCATTGACAGAACAAATTAAGTCAAAGGTAAACCATCGCCTGAGGGGACGGTGGGCGGCTCTCGGCCATGCGCCTAAGCTGACCGCATGTGGAAGGGGTTTGCCATATTTGGCTAATAAAAGCTAAAAGAGTGGAACCGCCTCCTGAGGACGAATTAAAGCTGCAGATTCGGGCCTGTTAAGAGGCCAGCATGTGAAAGGTGTTAACAAAAGTCTAGCGAGGGGGGAGGGATGGGCGAGGAGGTCCGAACTAGGTGTTCTCAGCATCTCGCCACTGCTCAAGGCACCAACTGCATACATAATCAACAAATACACACACACACACACACTGTCGACAGTTTGGACATGATGCCGCTTGTTTTCAGCCAACCTTTCTTAAATGCTTCTAAGGACTTGTAAGGGGAAACGAAGGTGGCCAATCACTTATGTCCTGTGCCAGTACAAAAGACAATGACGACCATTAAAAGCAAACACTTGTCCACTGCACAAGTGGAAAGTTAAAACAATAGGTTGTTAGGAGTAAAAGGAGGAAAAAGACACAAGGAGTATTTAAATGTGAGTGCAGCAGTATGCCAGGGAGGGCGTTTACACCAACACACAAACACAAGGCTGAGATCAGTTTGTCACATAAACATGAAGAATGTGACAGCGCTATGGCATGCGGAGTGCTGGACCAGAAGATAAATAACTTCACTTTGAAGGGACTGATCTCAGCGTGACTGTTTCCCCCCGAACAAGAGCTAATCATAAAAGTTTATTGGCAGCTTGTCTAACAGATGACTGAGTTGATTATTGCAGAAATGACCCCACACTGTATTATCCCAATATGGCCTGTGAGCCTCTTTCAAGTGAAACCACAAAGTGCAGCTCATTCTCCGGGATGTTTACTATTTCTGATGCCGTCACGATAAGTCTGTTGCTGACAGATTAGGGGCTTTTTTCCCTCAAGAACGGAAGTCACGTGTTGCCCTCTGTAGGGAGGATGAAGTTACTACAGGACATGAGGGAAATGAAACATTTTACACAAAGGCTACTTCCTATTCATGGATCTACAAGGTCAGAAAGGTAGTCGAGTGCTTGTTTAACAACAAACACGAGGTCTCACTTACATAGTTATTAGTGGATGGACACTAAATGAAATCCTTCTGCTTGAACTACTCCATGTACAGTGCTGCTGTAGCTACGTCCTCTCTGCAGATTCCTTCCTTTTGCAGGTCCGGAAGCAACAATAAGGGAGTGACTTAATCAAAAGTCCACTCTGTTTCCTTTAGCTGAGATATATTCAGGGTTGAGCCTTAATAGCTCTGGCGTGATTAGGTCTGTTATGCTGAATGTTTGTTGTGCATTTTTACAACACTATTGCTACTTTTCATGTTGACTGTTGACACTTTGTTATTTTCAATTCAATATTTTCTTGACAAAAAACATATGAGAAGCTTACAAAACTTTATGGCATATTTGGTTCTCATGCTTAACTTGATATATGTGAAAAAGATGTCATTTTTGTCATTTATAAATGCAGGCAAAGTGTATGTTCATAGTTTAAAAGTTTCACTGCAGACCAGTTCCAACCCCTAATGTGCTTTTTCAACTGGCAGATCACAACTGAAGACATTTCTCATTGAATCCACTTGACACCAAAGGTCTAGTGTAGGATTTAGTGACATCTAGTGGTGAGGTTAAAGATTGCAACCAACTGAAACTTCTCCTGAGCCAGTGTTTGGTTTGCCCACTCTGGCCGACTGTAGAAACAACATGGCAGACTTCATGGAAGAGGACCTGCTCCGTATGTAGACATAAACGGGCCATTCTAAGGTAACAAAAACATAATGCTTAGTTTAAGGTGATTGTGCACTAAGGAGAACAAAGTTATGAATATAAGATTCCATTTCAGCCAACATATCACCCTAGATCCTACACACCAAACCTTAAAGGTGCTACGTGGAGTTTTTGACCATTTGAAGCGCTAAGGTGCAGCATTTCATGTCTACACAGTTGACAGGCTACCCATTCCTACCAATGGTTTCACACTATCCCACTGAACTCCAGGTGGTGGCGATGTGCCAACAAATGCACAAGTAGAAGAAGGGAAGAAGACGACTACTAGCAAGCAAACATCGATGTGGGTTTCAAAATGTTAAAAAATATTTGTAAATGCTACTAAATCTACTGTATGTATTGTACTGTTTTTATGGTGTGAATTTGGTTGTCTACTGCTGCAAATCAAATTGCCCCTCGGGGACAATAAAGACTTTCTAATCTAATCTAATCTAATCTAATGCTGTATGTGGAAGGAAATAAGCTCTACACTTCTGTAAGGCTTCAAGGATTCGCACAATGCATTTTGGCAAATAAAACAGAATGTAAGCCTAACTATGATTACAAAAAAACTCCGCAGAGCACCTTCAAATTGAATTTGATTTGATAGGTGTGGACGATTCCAACCGTCTGTTTCAGCTTCACTTAATTTGTACAATTTTGCATGTTTTGGTGGTGCTTTTTGTAGTTGGCTTGGTAGAACGTGGCTTCAGGTTACTCATCAGGATGAGGACAATAACTCAACACTCTGTAAACTCTCCTCCTGCCAACTAAAAATGTTGATGTTTTCAAATGTAAACATCATAAACATCGAGGAAACATGGAGAAGAATGGACACCAGCTGAACTAGCAACCAGCTACCCATTGTAAAGGTGTTTGAAAACAAACTGGATGACCTCTGTGCTGCTCAGTTTCCTACGGGATATCAGGAACTTAATGTCCTTTGGTTCACCAAAAACTTGGCTAAATCCTGGACTGTGCCATTTAACCTTGTGACTCCTTTCCTATATGCCGATCTGACAGAGCAGAGGACTATGGCGAGAGAAGGGAAGGAGGTGTGTGCTTTATGGTGCATAAGGACTGGTGTGTTGGTGGGAATGTGAGGTGCTGTCCTGTTCCTGCAGCTGCAGAGCAGAGTCACTGCTTGTGTTCGTGAGGAGTGACTATATGGCCGTCTTGTTAAGGTTGGGATGTGTGCACAGTCAAATCATTCCACAGTCTGAAACCGTGGATTACCAGAACCGTCCAGAAACATGGACAATTATAAAGGTCTAAAAAGGGCAGGTCTATCAGGCAGGCCGCTCACCTGGGAGACATCATAGGCGATGTCTGCAGAGACGCCTGTGCTCCACAGCTTCTGGATGACATTGATGGCTCTGGACATTGAAGAATGTCCCACTGGGACCACCAGAGCATCACAGGAGCTCACTGGTGGCTGATACAGAGAAAAAACAGAGAATGTAGAAACTGTCAAAAACTGAAAGTTGCAGTAAACTGTGCTAAAATAACTTCTTTGTTATAAAATGAGTCATTTCATTGCCCTTCTCCGTCTTCACACCTACATGCAGTTCTCTAAGCAAATCATTACACATTATGAAATATGGAAAACAATGCACTTCCAAAAATATCTCCATGGCGTCAAGAGCCACAGTGATCATAGTTATTAACATGTTTCTAAAAGTGGCTGTGTGGCGGCCGACTGCTGTAATAAGGCATCATTAAATATGTAGCTGTCTGCTGCTCCTTCATTACAATGATTAGGAATGTCAGATCCCACTGTGTCTGTGCGTCTGTCTAAGTGTGTGTATGTGTGTGTGTGTGTGTGTCTCACTGGCTCCTCCATGTTGGCCATAGCAGCACAGACTTTGTCCAAGGCCACACTGGCCCCCACCGCAGAACGTACTGGCACTGTGGACGCTGGCCCACGAAACTCCAGGATCTAGCAGCACAGAGAGCAAAGCACATAAAGGTACCACGTAGACTGCAGCACCAGCACCGCTTCATATGGAGTTAATGGGGTACAGACACAAGAGCTGTGGTTGAGATGGAAGAAATGTGGCTCACATACATGCAAAAATGTGGATGAACGGCAGTAAAACCTACCAAGTGGTCGTAGCGTCCTCCAGCAGCCACTATGTCCGGCACAGTTCGTTTGCGTTTCCTAATGAAAGCCACAAACTGGAAAATGACCCCAGAGTGATGCTGCACCTTGTACACCAAGCCTAAGTTAACCACCACCTATAGAGAGGATAAAACTGGGTTAAAGGGGGGGAAACATACACAATTCTTTAAACATTCATTCACCCAGAATCCAAATCACCTGCAGTTTAACTCCCAGTCTACACAGCAGCACTGTGAGCTCCTCCAGGTCCTTGAGGCCCTGCTTAGCCAGCTGGGTGACGGCGGTCTTCTGTTTGGTGAGGGATGTCAGCAGTGGCGCCAGGTCCTGCAGACTCCCCTTCTGCTCTATGTACTTGTACAGCGTCTGCAACTGTACGCAACAGAGGAGGGATCTCAGTGTTTACGAGTGAGAGCAAGTGTGCTGCAGCGGGACTGATTGTTTTTACAGGAGGTTAGTGCACCCAGCGGACACTTACGCTGTTGGTTGACAGGGAAAAGTTGCAGAACTTTGCCTCCACCTCACGTTTGGTCAGCTTCTCGCTCTGGGGCAAACGGAAAAAAAGGGGCCATAGGAATGTTACCACTGCTATTTTTGGGAAGAAAACTATTACTTATGTTCATACCAGCATATCAGCAACAGTCACGCAATGTGAACAACATCTGTGATGCATGTGTGACCTGCACTGACCATGGCGTCACACAGTATCATTGAGGCCTGGCTCAGTTTGTCCTCAGGGACTCCGCTGTGGAGAAGGATGGCCTTCAACAAGCTGGTGTGGTTCAGGTAAATGTTATAGTTCCTTTCCTGCGGTCACAAAACACACACAAGCACACCTTTAACCCTCTCAGCTGCAATTACAGTCAAAACCAAGAGCACTGCTGCACAATGAGCGCCTGAGTGAATAATGACTGTTGTGTCCGGCTGCCCTCTCATTCTGCCTGACTCACGTATTCTTAAAAGCTTTCACACAAAGAGCAGGGTGGTGGAGGGGATCAGAAACAGGATCTATGAGGGATGAACCAGAGGCCAGACCCTGAGGTGACCGGGTTCAAGAAGCGTGCAAGGAGAGCTGCGACTGGAGACTGACGCAGCACTGGGTTATGTGGACAGGAAATGGATTGTACTGGGAGGCAGGGAAGGAAGTGGACCGAGCTGCGCATACCAGATTCACTATACAAATAATAAATACAGTGTAAATCTGTCAGGCTTACACATACTTTGGTATGTTGGGAATGTGAGCGGGGAAGTGAAAAGGGAAAAAACAACGACAGGACAGGTTGTCATGATGGCATCCGTAGGAAAATAAGGAACAATGATGCATCCAACCACTCGAAAAAATGCTCTGAATGTGAATCGAGACAAGGCAGCAGCGCACTGGATCATTTAAAATACAGTTCATGTGCGTGACCTGAAGCACGGGGAACTCCTGGATTATCTCAGAGATGGTGTAAATAGTCTCGGCATCAGGGAGAAGGCTGTTTGTGACGGGTGTGACGATGTCAAAGGCACACTCCAGAAGCTCCCTCGGGTGCGCGCGATCCAGCTTCCTGGGGCGGAATACGCGTTCAATGCTGTACCTTGAGAAGGAGTGAGAGGGACACAGACACATTTGTTTATTCTCAACAGGGATGTCAGTTTTCATGTAGACTCAAAAGCACCAGCATTACTTGTGATAAGGCTTTCTGAATTAGCGAAACAGTTTAATTTGATGTTGATTTGACTTATTATGGAACAAAAATACAATCATTGTTTCAAAAATTTTCTCCACCTTCATAATTTTGTTGCAACAGTATGTGATTTCCATATATGCAGCAAACCCTGTCATCATTTTGAGTAGAGCTTTTTTAAAATCATTATAACAATGTGTTAAATCATTAAACTTTACCTCTTCAGGTGAGTTATATTATTGCGAGCGATGAACCTTGAAAACGCCATCTAAAGTAAAAAAGAGAGGCGAGACATTAGGTGCCCCGCGTAATGACAGTGAAGTCAGTGCATAACAGGCTGTAATCAATCACAGTGTGGAAACAACCATTTAGTCCTCAGGGTTTCCTGAGGTAGCAGGATCTTAAGGCGGCTGCTGATTGCAGCCTCACACTGTGTGTGTTTGTGGGTGTGTGTGTGTGTGTTTGCATGTGCTAATGCAAATACTTGTGTAATTAGTGTTTGTGTGCAAGCACGGACATGCACGCCTGCACGTGTAAAGTGTGTGCGTGTGTTGGGCTCACGCGAAGGTCATAGGGCAGTGTAACCAGCATTCCGCTGTGGTCCATGAAGCAGGCCAGCTCGCTGCCTTCGTACAGCTTCCTGTTTCTGGGGAGGAGCAGCGGAGTCTGGAGACGCACCGCACCTGAAAACAAACATGGTGTATTACTGCTACATCTGCATAAGACAACACAACCCTCGCCCTAAAAGAGATGATGCATGCGAGCCGAGACGAACTGAGCGTAAACAAATAAGTACAGCTGGACATCATCAGCGGCGTGCGCAGAAATAACACCCGCACCTGCACAGAATCTGCGCTGCCCAACAGTGTGCTTATTGTTTAGCTGCCACTCACTGGAGCAGATGTCGGGGTCCTGAAAACAGGGCTTACAGCAGGGTCAGGAGTCCAAGTGGTTTGCAGTGGAGTGTCAACAAAGGCTCGCGTTCACACGCACACACCAAACAGGCCAGGTGGTGTAGTGTAGTGTAGTGTACTCACCGTGCTTCTTGAAGATCCTGGTGATTGTTTCATACACATGCTGCTGCAATTTGGCACTGCTGAAGCTGAAGCTGCCCTGGAGGGAGACCAAACAAACAGCCTCTGTTAGGGATCTGGAGACATCGATTAAGCACTAACAGGCCTTCTGCTGGTCGAATATACAGAGCAGATGAGTGAAGGAGCACTGAGGGGTTGGGGCTGCTATTCATATGTCTGCAGTGACATCTTCAGGAAGAATGAGGAACTACTTGCTTAGTATATGAGCCAACTTTTTACTGTAGCTTTACACTTACATTTACAACATACCCAAAACACATAAGTCTTAAAGGACCACTTTGTTCCCCAAATGACCATTTGTGTATCAATTACTCATCCTGTGTGAAATAGAATTTATGAAGAAAACGTAGCTTTCCTTGCATGCCTCCATGATGAACTACAGATCTAAACATGGACAAAATTCTCGATGAATTGGAGTCGTAGGGTGGGGGTGTCTAACAACAGCAAACTATATTAAAACATCTGTTTACAAACTCTCATATGACTCATAAATTCCCTAAATGTTCAAATGTCAGACACATGACCTTCCCTCTGGTCTTGTACAAAGTATGTCTAATATTTTTACTACTTTAAACACCACATGTGCTTTGTTTAAATAAATGCAAACACTTGAACCAACTCAACTCCAGCAGCAGCCTCACCTTGTGTAGATCTATGTCATAGGTGTAGTCCATGACCGGAGAGGTGTTCTGGGCAAACAGCTGGCCCACCATGGTGCGGTATGCCTTGCCGTTGATGTTGGCCATGGTGTGCTGCAGCACCTCATGCAGCTCCGACTCCTCCATCTGCGGCGGAGGCAGCAGTTCGCTCTTCAGCAGCTCCTGGGCAGTGGGCCGCAGTGCCGGGTCGTGGTTCAACAGCCACTCAATCACCTTCTTCTGACAGACACGAAGACGAATGACAGAGAACCATTCTAGTGTTAACTTTAGAACAGAGAGGGAAAAGACTCATATCAAAATGCTGCAGCATCCTGACCTGTGTTCCTTGCTCATACGCATTAAAGTCCTCAGGGAAGATCATGGGCTCCTGCAGCGTGGAGAGAGACGAGGTCAGTAAAAAGCCAGTTTCAATTACCTACATGGATTGCTCTCTTCTGAACATGGACGTACCACACGCAGCTGGCTCAGGACAGAGATGCGCTCGGCCCCCGTGGTCATGGGCCGATAGGACATCTCAAAGAGGATGATGCCCAAGCTGAACAGGTCGACTTTCTGAGAACAGAGAGAAAAGATGAATAACAAAAGTCACGAGGAAGCAGCTGCACAAGCTTTAATTAAATCTATTTTTCAATAAAAATCTGACATCTTACTTGGTTGTAGGTGGCTTTGGTGTTCCCTTGAACCTCCGGGCTGACGTAAAGTGCAGTGCCAACCATGCCTGTCATGTTACCTGCAGAGCAGTGACACAAAAGCAGTGTCAGGGAAGAACGAAAATATCAGACAAAACTCAGTACACTGTGTTAATGTGTTTAAACTTTCTGCACCTGTCGGGTCCGGTTTGGGCATCACTGCTGAGCCGCCATCTTCCACTTCAAATTTACCTGCAGCCTGAGAGAGATAAGAGTATCTCCTGAAGTGCATAATGTCTTCATCAATGGAATTATGCATTAAATATGCACAAGCAGCCACAGTGCAGCCTGTTAAATGAATACCACATTAGGTTTAATGCGTACCACATTAGCAGGATGGTCCGTGGCCAGGCCAAAGTCCCCAATCTTCACGTGGTCCTGCGAGTCGAGGAAGATGTTGACGGGCTTCAAGTCCCTGTGAATCATACCCTGAAAGAGCGGAGGATAGATGAAGAGCTCTGCTGGTTCATGGGTAATTGAAAACATGGCATCCTCCTTGTTAACATTTATGTTATATTTAAGTATGAGAAGCACATGGCTTGGATTTCTTAGTGTGATCCTTGCGGTAATCAGACACTTCCGTGGCAAATAGGCTTATGATCTTTAACGAAGGGTGGACACTTAAACACATAAGCACACACAGACTGAACACCTGCTCGTGGATGTAAGCGAGGCCATCCAGTATTTCCCTGAAGAGTCTCCACAAGCGAGTCTGGTCTCGGTGCAGGCTCTGATCTATCGTGTCTCTTAAAGTGCTCTTTTCACAGTATTCCATCTGTCGGGAGCAGAAGACATGCTTTAGCTGTGAGGCAGAGATCTCTAGTGGTAAAGAAATGGAGCGCGGAGGTGAGGCTTACTTGTATGTACAAGTAATGTGCTATAAGGGGGGGTCGATCTGAGTCCGTGCTCTCCGTCATGTCAATCACGGGCCTTTTGCTTGGCTCACCCTGCGAGAGGAAACATCATGTTTGTTGCTCTGACAAACACTAATGAGTGAATGAATGATGTAGTGTAAATATTCAAACCTGTGACATCTCGTCTGTGCTTTCATCGTCGCCATTGTCGAAAATGATGTCACTACTTGAGTCACTATCCGATGGCCTGGAAGCAAAAAAAAAAAAAGATAGTGAAGATAGTGAAAGTCTTGCTGGACTTACTGCCTCTAAAAAAAATACTTACAAAAAAGAAGCGCCAAACACATCTTCTTCCTCATCATCATCCTCTTCATCGCTTGACTGCTGTCCGCCACATTTGGCACTGGAGGATTTCTCGATGGAGGTGGACCACTCCACCGAGCTGGACAGAGCCGGAGGCGGCGCAATGTCCTCCACGTTATCGGCGAGTCCCAGCTCGTTGATGCTCCGCGGAGGCTCTTTGCGCTGAGGAGGCTTGTCAGGGGAGCTAAAAGGCTCAGAGCTGTCAGTGTTGCTCAGCACCCCTCCAGGGGGCGTCTCGTGCCGCTCAATCCACGCGTTGTAGTAGCGGACTATATTCTCATGGTTGAGGCGGGAGAGCAGCGTCACCTCGCCTTTGATGCGTCTGAACTGTTTACTGGCCGGGTTGACCTGGATGCGCTTTACAGCATAGTAGCAACCATCAAGGTTATTCTGAACCTGGAGAAGGAAAGTGAAAAAGAGGACATAAAGAAATCACAGCCAACTTTTTTGCCACTGTAACACCATCTCCTGATAAGGCTAAAGAGCCCACCTTAATTACAGCACCAAAGGCTCCTTTTCCAAGAAGCTGGAGTTCTTCAAACTCATTGAAGTATCTAGAAAACTGCCTCTGCACCCCGGTGCTGAAGGGAGCATTGAGGATGTGGCTGCGTGGGATGACTGATGATGGGAAGTCCACCGCAGGATCTGAGATGACAAAAAACAAACCAAACTTGACGAACTATTGTACTGTCTTGCTGGAGATGATCTTTCTCATTTATCAATTTACTGTACTTCAAAATAAAATGTCATTTTTACAAACGTAACATGGTTTAGAGTCACATGTGGTCCATTCAGAACAGACCCAGGACCAACTTCTGGACTGTGACCCACCAGTTGGGAACCACTGCACTAGAAAATTATATGGTCCTCAAAATGAATTGCTCGCTGACTGAATTTTAGGATTCTTTGGTTGCACTTTGTGACTTTGTTGTCCTCAACTTTCAAAAGTGTTCCTAATATTTCATCCCCCTCATTTCCACACTGCATATGGACGTATATATCACCTTCTGGGCTTGTTTCCTGGTGGTGTGGCAGGTTTTTAGGTGATGGAGGCTTGAGGAAGGAGTGGTCCAAAAGCTGTTGGGCTGTCCAGCGTTCAGCATCATTCAGGCACACACACCTATGACAAATACACAGTGTACAGTATGAAAGACAAGAACAATCTAGGCTATGGCACAAGTCCACAGTGTGCTGGTGCTCTGCTGACAGCACAGAACAGATATACAGCACCAGAAACAAAGAAACAGTCTGTATAATCCAAATGGCAGTCACTGATTTCCCTTCATCACTGTACAGCATGAAAATCAACTCACAGAGACATGAAACTCTCTTAAGTTTAAGGCATTATATGTCTCAGTGTAGAGCTGCAGCTATAAGTCGGTTAATCGATCAAATTGAGAAAATGAACTGAGTGATCATTTAATATTCTGCTTTTCTCGGTCTTACAATGCAGCAAATTAAATATTTTGGGGGTCTGGACTAATGTTAAAACAAAACAAATGGTAAATTTAAATGGTGGTAAGTAAACAGTAAGCTCTGGAAGACTGTCAGCACTAATGGAGAGCATGCAGCACATGATTGTTAGTAGATGGGCTGAAACACTGGTACATGGTGAGGTATCCATCCATACATACTTGTGGAGGAAATCCTGAAAGTCAGCAGGCAGGCTGGCTGGCACCGTCACTGGATACTCCTTCACCTCCTTCCCCTGACTCAGACCCAGCAGCATCAGCCCCAAGTTCCACACGTCCCCTTTCTTGCCCGTTTTGGTCGGCATCACCGTGTCCTCTGAGAAACGCACGTGGGCTTGCTCAAAAATGTCCTCTTTGCAGATGTCGGCAAACCTCTTCGATAAGCTGTAATCAGTCAGTCGGATGTTGCCCTCGGAGTCCACCAGCACGCTGGAGGCCCCCAGCTGTTTGTGCACCACAGAGTTTGAGTGAAGGTAGTCGAGGGCGGCCAGCAGCTGGGCCGTGTAGTGCCACAGTTTATCCAGAGGGACCGGAGTGTGGGCAGTGAGGCTTTGGGTCAGGTTGATGCCGGCCACATGCTCCACCAGCACGTTAACCACGAGGCAGTCCTCCTTCTCTGTGGAGCTCAGCGCCATGTAGTGCACCAAGTTTGGGTGATCCAGCCGCAGGAGGGAGTTGAACTCATTTTCTGCCCCGTGGATCTACACAGGAATGGTATTTCAGAAGTCAATTACATTACTTAATCACTACATTCTCAATGATAAAACTTGCTTCCTTGTCTACTTGCCTGCTTTTTGCAGTTCTCAATCCTCCCTTTCTCCTGGCTGGTGAAGAACTTGCTCTTCTTCTTGTTCCAGCGCAGCGACCACTCGTAGACCACGACAAAGTCTCCTGAGTTTGCCTCAAATCCGTAATAAACATTACGCCGCAGCCTTTCGCTTTCTCCTGTTACAACATGAACACAGATGTAAGCATACAAAGAGGGTACTTGGGTGAAATAAGCGACTTATGCGTCAGCTCTCACCTAAACTTTTCCCTCTGTGGACAGCAAGTTCTCCAAAAGTGCTGCTGTTGAAATGAAGGAGCTCCTGTGAGCGAGGGTTGTCTTCATTAACGGTGTCACGTCTGGGAAAACAGATGCAACTTTAAGCTTTGTTACAAGTTTCTTTAACACAAAATGCATTTGGTTTGCCATCTACCTGTGGCGTGTATTCGAGGTAGTCCGACGGCGGTTAATAGCTGCTCTCTTGGCTTCTATCAATTCAGGAGTAGCTCCACCTGGGCTGGGTGGGCTCCTGCCTAGCGGGGAGGCGTTAGCAAGGACTGGCTGCTCCATACTCTCAAGTCGCTCCTGTGAATATAGAAACCACACAGATGTTCAATTACAACTCCATTTATGTTGATTTGCAGGCAATATAATATAAACTGTGTATGTTTTACAGACACCTGTTTGGCTATCTCCTTTCTTCTCCTTTCCTCTCGTTTCTCCTCCTCTCGTCTTTGGATTTCAGCCATGATCTCTTTTTCCTACATGAATGAAAAATACTTCAGTAAACACCCCATTTAACTAGAGCTTATGTCAGTTGTTTAAGGTTTGGTTATTTAAGGAAATACCAAAAGGGTGCATAGTTTGTCAAATCTTTACAGGTCAGGCAAGAAAAAAAAAACTACCCTGTATCATTCCCAAAACTCAGACATCTTCTGTGTGTAGTTACATTAAAGTGTAGAATTTCTGGCGACTCTGGTATATACAATTATCATCTATTAATTAGCTGATGGGTTTTCTGCTTCTTGTTCACAGTATTAGCTGTAATTATTTAGTTTCAATTACACAGAACAGATAGGATTAACATTACAGCTCCCACAAGAGGACATTTAAGATCCTTCATGAATGGGCCGGACAAATCACTTAGAAATAACATTAGTGCAAAACCCCAGATAAAACTAATCCAGCATGAACGTCTCTCCTTCTCACCATCTCCTCCTCCTGCTTGCGCCGCTGGTCCATCTTCTGCTGCTCCTCCTGGGCTCGCTTCTCCTGCTGCCTCCGCTGGTTCTTCAGCATCTCCTCGTGGAAGGAGCTCGAAGGGGGCTTGTTGTGCTCGCTCAGGAAGCCCTGGATATAGTCTGCCAGCTCATAAATCATCACCTAGGTGGACAGGTAGGTAGGTTAGAAGCAATCTGTGTATGTACTTGTATCTGTGTGTGTGTGTGTGTGTGTGTGTATGCTCACCTCCCCACATCGAGCTGCTGCCAGCTTGGTGAGTTCACTCTGGAGGTTTTGGAGGTTTTCATTTGACAGACCTTTGGCATTATTCAGCTCCAGCTCCGGGGGCCTGTAGGTGTCACAACATGTGAGTTACCAAGAGTGAAGGATCACTGGTAAAAACAGTGAGATGACTTTTAAAACTCAGAGGATTTTTGCTCTGATTGTGCCTGGATTACCATCAGGCGCACAGGGCAGTTTTCCTGGAATGTTAAAAAGCCGCAGTTTGGCCTGTAGAGAAATATGCAGCGTCTTTCTCAACATTTCCATTTCCCAAGTCATGTGGGCTCATGAGGATAAAAATGTTTTTAGTTAGTTATTAGTCAGTGGACAAATCTTGATAATCACTTAGTTGTGAGAGTCCTTTTTTGTAATTCACTTTTTAAATTGGCATTTAACATTAAACATACACCGTATACATCAGGCATTCATGTTTATCACAGATCCCACAGCAGTCTTTTCACACACAGACACACAGACAGAAAAAATAAAAATTAAATTAAAAAAAAAAAAAGAATATTTTTTTATTACAATATAATCAATAATTTGTTAAAAATAAATAAATAAATAATTAATTAATTAATAAAATAAATAAATAAATAAAATAAAATCAGGCCGATGGAGTAAAATTGTTCTAATTTATGGTTCACATATGGTGCTATCTTCTCCATTTTCTAAATGTCCATTGTAATGTCCATCCATCCATTTCAAGTTGGGCTCTCCTGTGACAGCCATGTCCTGGTAGGAGTCTTTTTCCAGCCTCCAGCAGTATATCATCAGCCATCTGTCTCTTTTCAGCCATTCTTGGGGTATACACCCAAAAAATATAAACATACTTTCTTGAAAATATCTTGCAGGGCTTTGTGTGTCCCTCTCCAATAGTCTTTAATAACAGGGCAGTCCCAGAAGACATTTGCATTTTGGTTTCCACAGTGTCTCCAGCAAACAGGGGTTCTTCACATAGTGGGATTTCTAAGAGGGTGTAGTAAAATACCTTTTCCAGCAATTTTCCCTCCATTTTTGTGATGTGGTAAATTTCCTTGGCCGCACTTCTAGCGTCTTGTCCTATTCCCTTAAAGCTGTACTGCATATAGTGTGGTCATGTGCTAGTTCCTATTGGTCAGACATTAGATCCAAAATCAGTGAGTCAATCCAGGTCATATCTCTGACATTCAACACATTACAAGCTGTTTTTATAACTCTGATTTCTAGCTTGTACGGTATCAGACACACTGTAGTGGGCGGGCATGGAAGAAACCGGTAATGTGGAAATATACAGAGCAGACAATGCTAAAAAAAGACAGACCGAGAGAGAGAGAGGTGGAGGTGGAGGTGGAGGTGGAGGCAGAAAGGGCCTGTGACAGCACATTATTGCTTTCTAGTCTATCGATGCAGCCCAAGGTTCTGTACAAGACCTTTGCCTGAGTAAATCCTTTAAAATAAGCAAACATTTTGATTTAAATCTGGAACTATCTGATCAAAGAACAAGCAGACAAGATTTTGAATCTGACCACACACTCAGTGCAGCTTTGGCACTTCACAGTCGCATTAACAGTGCTGCAGATACATTTTCGGTCTCCTATGACAGGTGCTCTTAGACTGTTTTTTTTCCTTTTTTAATGCCTTTTTCTTCTGGGGGATTTAATGGCTTTGGCCATTATTACATTGTGTTGGATTTAGATAACTCTTAGTCGCAACTCTGTTTTGAATACACAAGAAAACAATTTTTGCTCCAAGCATGAGGGGTACTTTATTGAGTTCACAGTCACATGCTTTGACACAAGACACTCTCAGCTTTCAAAAACCTCAGTATCCAAAAGCACAGGACACTATTTGGGGACTATAACTGGGAATAAATAAAAAAAAAATAAGCTTGCCAATGCCATAAGATGTGCCATTTTTGTGCATCAAAGTTGCTGTTTTTATCTTCTTTGTTGCATCAAAAACAAAGTGCAACGGTCAGAAATAATACAAGTAATACAGCATCGATACCTGCACTGTGCAAAAACAATATTTTATAGTATGATACTGTGTATATATTTATAAGAAAAAAAATCTAAACAAAACTAATTAAGAGTTGTTTTGTTGGCAGAAACAAGGTTGCCAGAGGCATTTCCGTCTGATACAATCTAAGTGCTGTGTCATCAGTCACAAGTTATAATCCCACATTCAGATAAATATCTTTTGCTTATTTATGTTTTTTGGAGTTGTTTTTTAAGAAGTAAGATAAGTGCCCACGTTTTTTCTGCACCGCCTCATCTTACAAATAAAAAATAATTTAGGGTTACCAAAAAATTAAAGTATGCAGTTATTTAGAGAGCTTAAGAATAAGATAAAGGTGTCCTAAACATGCATTTCTCTGACCAGTAGAGTCCAGGATGTCTCAGTATGTGGACAGACAATGAATAAGTGTCCTATAGACATAGTTTACATTGCAAAAGATCATTTAGAGACAGGAGTTGCATGGTGGAAAGAGACTTCCCTCACTTTTTTAGAGCAGCTGCTCACTATGTGTATGGACACCCTGTAGTGCAGTGGGAATAATGGGAACAGTGAAAACATGACAAAGGTCAGAGGTCAGTACTCACGCGTCTGGGTATGTCGGTGGGCATTTGACCTGCAAGTCCACAGTCACGTAGCACTCCTGTCCATTGTTCAGCCCGTTGGGCCGCAGGCAGAGGTGCACCTCTGGAGGCCTTTTAACCTGAAAACACAGCCAGCACACCCTCACTGATGATGTGCTCACCTCGGATCACTGCAGCTAACAGTGATAACGTGTCAACTTCCCCATCACTACCTACAGGCTATGCATTCAGCTAACACCTCTAGCTACCTTCCACGGGTCGTTGCTCCGCAGATCCTGGAAGTCATCTCCAAAGATGGACGCGAGAGCCTCCAGCTCATTTTCCTGTTGGACCGTGTAGTCGTCTGTCCCCTCTGCTGCTGCTGGAGTGTGCTGACCGCTCATTCTTCTGCCTCGGCTACATGGCAGTGCTCCTGTCCTGTCACACACGCACAGCCGTCAGGAGGAAGAAGGAGGAAGAAGAGGCTCCGCTCGGCTCTCCGCTGCACTCACCGCCCTCCTCCTCCGCTCCTCTGTCACTTTGTTACCTCCAAACTTTAGCAGGTATTCACAGAGCTGCCATTAAGCACTACGCAGTCGCTAACTTATCACTTATCACAGGCGACAGCACGGCAGGCTGAAGCAGCTATGCTGCCAAGTGGCGCATGGCTGTCGCAGGCGGCGTCGCAGGTGAAACGTCATCACGTTGTTCTGCGTGCAATGGCCTGTAGGGGGCAGTAGTTCTCCTGAGCTGATGCTGGGAACAGAATGTACAGGAAATAATTAACTTCTCTATATTCACAAGCGGATTTGGGACCAAGTCATTGTTTTACAAGTCACAGTTAAGTCTCAAGTCTTTGCACACAAGTCCCAAGTTAAGTCTCAAGTCCTGAACATTGAATTTCGAGTCCTAAACAAGTCATAATGTCCTCCTCACTAAATGTAATGATAGGTTAACAACAGAGCAGTAATATATTACATTTTAAAGAATGAATTATTTTCAAAATGTGTATTTTTGAAATGCAAGTCTTTTTTTTTTTAGTCTTGTCAATTCTGAAATCATGAAATTTGTGACTGGAGTCCACACCTCTCTTAACAAGTAGCCTATAAGCATGATCTGAATGATACAAAATTAAATATTTAATTAGGGAATCATTTTTGCATTACACAGAGGGGATACATTATGTGCAGGAGCGTAAATACAAACAGTGCATGCAGGGCGATTGCTCTGGGGCCCATGGAGTGAGGGGGCCCATAGAGAGAGTGGGCCCTCTAACTATAAGTTAGGCAGAATACAGGTCCTTGTGAGTAATTTAGATTGCTACCTCAGAAATATGCCTGTGTTCAAAGAAAAACTCCATTTGCCATTTGCTATATATGCCTTTGAAAAGGTAGTAGCATTTATCACAAAATATGTTATAAAATATATGCTCACTCTACACAAACTATAAAACTATACTATTCGATTAATAATCCCTTATTTCTTCTTATAATTTTTTCCATATATAAATATATGTGATGATGATTTCTGGGTAATATGTATGTTGGTGTTATCCAATCTCAAGTCTCTATTTGATCATGTGTTGATAAGATTTTATAGTAGCGAGTTAAGGCATATAACAAGTAACTAGTGTGCCTTAGGGCCCGTCATAATAGCGTGCACTGGGGCCCGTTGTAACTACCTTATGCCTCTGAAGGAATAAACTTCTCCATATTTACAAAGGGTGTTAGGCATGGTCTGAAGTATTCACAAAATGGCAGATCAATGTCTGTGCATTATAGAGGGAGGAGGATACATTGGTAAACAAAGATAGTTTACCTTTAGAATAGTCTAAGGGTTGTGAAATGACCTCGTCACATCATATTTTTATTTTGATATTGTGCAATGCATTCTCAGTGAAGTTTTTCAATGACTGTATTGTTTGTGGCCTCATCAAGCTTTTCCATAACAATGAACAGCACTCTATCATTCTGACATACTTGACTTGACTTCTCTAAATCATAGTTTGCACTGTTTTTTTTTTTTAAATTTAAATAGGTTGTCATACATTGTCAGATTTCTAAATTATATGTGAAATATTGTGTTAATGTCTCTAATACAAAGAAATATTCAGTAAGTTTGTCTGACACACTGCATTGTATTATCCAGGAGATAAACAGTTTGCAACCGCCACACATATTGTATTCAGTGTAATAAACTAAGTATTTTTTTTACTTTAAGAAGTTTTCTTTCATTGAGCCTAAACTGTCTGTTTCTTTCTTGATTTCAGAGCACAGATGCAAACAGGTGGTGACAGCTTCCTGTGTGGGTGAGGAGTGTCCTAAATCCATCAGCAGAAGAAGCAAATGGTAACGGTGTCCTCTGTGCTGGTCGGGCCAGGGCTGGTCCTCATCCTTTTGGCTGGTGGGGGAAGAGGGTGGTGTGGGGGTTGTCCTGGCATGATTGGTTGATATCCACTCTCAGCTGTCCAGGAGTGCCAACAACACAGAAGAGGCCTGACCTATGAAACAGAAGAACAAGTAATGTGTAATGATAGACACAGTTGTACAGCCTTTGCTTTGTTGGTAGCTGAATTTGGCCTCTAATAATGAAATGATAATATAAAAATGGAACAGTATTCAATAGGATTCCTATAAGTGAAGTTAACATCAGTTTATCAACACGTAATGTAACCACTGGTATTTTGGTAGTCTTGAGAGATTTACTTACTTACTTTACAAACAATCTTTGAATTACTGGTATGTGATATTAGGACTTTCAGGGAACTCCTGTTAAAGCTGTTATTAAGTACTGACTTGTCTTTGTCTGGTATGGCCATCTACGATTATAAAAAAAAACAATACTGTAACAGTAAGTATAATCTCTATTAAATAAGTGAATTTGAAATTTTCAGTGCTCATAGACAAGATTTCAGAGTGAACTGTCCCTTTATAGCTCCAAGTCCTACGCTTTTCTCCCACCTTATGTCATGGGCAATAGGTAATGTGGTGGAGCATTTCCTCCATCTATTTCCAGGGTAGTTTGTTTTGTTAAATTTCAATTAGCTCATCCAGGCTACACGGGATACTGTAAATGACCTCCTTGCCAGACACGAAAGCTAGCCGGGGCTTTATCAGTCCTACCAGATACAAAGGTTTTACAGTTTTTCTATGCTGCAATCCTAATTAGAGTCACTCTAATCAGCCCCCCTTTGGTACTCAAAAGGTCTTGACCAGTATCTTCTGTTTGTCGAGGAGTCCTGAAGTCGAGGGTGCTGACTCTGTGTAGCAATTATGCTTTAAGAATGGATTTATAACTGGGATTTTTTTTAATCAAACCCTTTAATTTCCATAAAGGGACACTGTAGTGACTTAGCCTGCTTCCATAAAATTACAGGACTCACAAGAGAAAGACTTCAGAAGAATGCTCAAAATTGATGCAACAGAGGCTGAGATATCCTGACCTTTAACATCCCAAAACACTGGATCCTGCACCTCCCACAGTGGACTCTACCAAGCTAATGCCACGTCTTTTTAAACTCCACATCTCCACTTTGTAATGCAGCTCTCTGTTGTGACTTTAAACACCTTTCAAGCCCCTCTTGGCTGGTAAACTGACCTTAATGGAGTTCCCCCATAATATGGTGTAAGAGTGAGCGCTGTCTGTCACTGTTGCTTGGCGGAAAAGCCTGACCATGAATCACATATCCTTTGTTCATGTATCAAAACAATATTAATCCGATCTATGAAAATCATCTTTGGCATGCAAATAACTACGAGATGCTTCGGCTGCATCCAGCTCCTATCTGTGGAGATAGAGAGGTAACACAGCTAAATATAGGAGACTGTATCTGGTGGGGCAGCCTGCAGCAGAGGAATGCTCTCACATACCTCCAGCTTAACACAACCTCACACCATGCTGCTCTTTCACATCTGAGTCACTCTTCTTCACCTGAAGACCTGAATCAATAAATTGCTTTTATTATTACATATACATGAATGGTGCTCCCTTGAGATCTGACCATATATGATGTCTTCCCTGGGAATTATGTCATATCAACAAATAATCTGTCAAATGTGTGTATCATTCCTGCATAGATGAGTGTATTACCACATAAGGCACACTGTACATCAAGAATAATATATGGAAAAGTGGGTGGCACAAATATGGACCTCCTCTTGCAGGCCTGCGGCTCGGGAACCTCAGTGGCCGCTCATTAATGACTCAGTTGCTCACCATAAAAGGAGACAGCTGGGCCAATCAGCAAGGAGCACCGACACCGACAGGCCACTCAGACAGCCAGATCCCACACAGAGCCCGGCTGGCGTTACCATCAGCTGTTCCACGCTGTTGAGGAGGCTCAGAGCACATACCAGCAGCGTGGTTCACAGACATATGCAATGTTTTCATCTCCTTAACAAGACAGGAGTGGCGCTGCTCTGACTGGGTCATCAAAGTGAGCCCTCTGAGTATAGAAAAAAAGCTCCTAAGAGATATGACATATGAGCATCAGAGCAACAGGAAATACAGTATTTTAAAACTCTGATTGCATTGCATTCACCTTGTCTGATTATTGACTGCAGGGCTATAAAGCAATTATCCTGCATAACATGCAAACATGCATTGTTTTAATGTATTAACTTATAGGTCTGTGAGGCAAACTTTCATCTTAGAAATGCAGATTACTTTTATGTTAATGTCAGCAATTAAATTGTCATCTTAAATCCACTAATAATCCATTAACTTCAACACTTTTTATTCTCCATCAACATTTCATTAAAACTGTGTCATCCAAGTGACTTCACTGTAGAGAAGCCCCATCCATGTATGTAAAACACCTCTCTGGCTTGTTGATTTTTTTGCTGCCAGCTCTTATTTGGACTTGTGTGAACCCCCCGGCCCCGCCCCTGGTCCCCAGACCCGGTCCGGGTCTTATTTAAGGGGCTCTTCTCACCCTCAGCCTCTGTCCCAGTGGAAGCATCCGCCTACCAGTGCACCTTGGTGAGTACATTTCACAACTTGTCTCTCTGGTTTGCTCTGGATATCTGTCTTTTGTGTGATGAGTTTCACAAAGTCCATTGGTTGTGCTTTGAGCTGATGAGGCTTCAATGAATGAATGAATGAATGAATGAATGAATGATTTACCTTTAGCTAATGGTTTTCACGTGTTGTAATAATGACTAACTGAACATGATGATTACAAGTAAAACTGGAGTTACTGGTTACGCTAGGTTGGCTGCCATAAGATGTTGAAATTAACATATTATATGATGTTATTTTATGTGATAAATACACTCTGTCATATGGACAGTTTCTGTTGAAACTCTCAAACATATCCTGTGGAAGTATTATTTGGATCAGTGGGGGAGCAGTTGGCCAGATTCACCCATGTGCCAATGAATGAAGTTAATAGGCAGCTGGGGCATGGAGCCATGTAGTAAAACAAAAGTGTCACAGTGTGTGGACAGATGGGTGCTGGCCTGGCTCTCAGACAAGCCCTCTCAGACCTGAAATAGCAGGAGATCCATGTGTCACTTGTTTCACCCTGTTAAGCACAGTGTGGGTGCTTAGCTTAAAATAGATCCCAGGTCTCTGTGTTATGCCCCTTTTTGGTGCTACCTCAGCAGCTCTGAGATGTCCCAGGAACAATCACGGCTGGGGTGATATGGTATCAGTAGTTGTACCACAAAGCTGGGACTAAAATAGCATCCAAAGGCATGTCTAATTAGCTCTCTATAAATAGCCCCCATTGAGTTGTATCAGTGTTTGGAAGTGATAATAACTTTAGAGCAGCTATGACAGAGTGTTGGCAGGTCTTCAAAGGCGCTCTGAATCACAGCTAATACACTTATTAATTATGTTAGTTCATGGGCTAGTCACGTCATCACATCTTTAGCCACTCCAGTGATAAAGTGTCTGTGATTGTTTAATTATAACAGGCTTTTGTGCTATTTATTCTATGACTGGCAGTTTAGACAGCTGCTCCTAACACCTACTCTAAACCTCCTTGTGTTTCTACCCCACCCTGCAAATTTTAGACCACCCCAGGAAAGTCTAATCATGTGTGACGACGACGAGACCACCGCCCTTGTGTGCGACAACGGCTCTGGCTTGGTCAAGGCTGGATTTGCCGGAGATGACGCTCCCCGTGCTGTCTTCCCTTCCATTGTTGGAAGGCCCCGCCACCAGGTACGCTGAAAGAAACTCCTCCATCGCTGAAGTATGAGTAAAAGTAGCATCTTCCTATGTCTTATGTTCCTCTGGTGCTTCTTCCCTCAGGGTGTGATGGTGGGTATGGGTCAGAAGGACAGCTACGTAGGTGATGAGGCCCAGAGCAAGAGGGGTATCCTGACCTTGAAGTACCCCATCGAGCATGGCATCATCACCAACTGGGATGATATGGAGAAGGTGTGTGTTGACAGTGAGACTCATTTACAACATTCACGGCAGCTGACCTTCCGCATCCTTGAGAATTCACAGCCGTCGTAAAAGCTGCTTATATTTGGATAACATGGTTGTCGTTTGTTCACTTGAGTTGTTTCAGTCCTGACGATCAGCTGTTCTTTCTCGCCTGTCAGATCTGGCACCACACCTTTTACAATGAGCTGCGTGTGGCCCCTGAGGAGCACCCCACCCTGCTTACTGAGGCCCCCCTGAACCCCAAAGCCAACAGGGAGAAGATGACCCAGGTATTTTACCCTCACTACATTCTGCTTTGCTTTCACGTATTTGTCTTCAGTTTAAGACAAACCTTTCATGCCGTGCTTACTTGTTCTTGCAGATCATGTTTGAGACATTCAACGTTCCCGCCATGTACGTGGCCATCCAGGCTGTCCTGTCCCTGTACGCCTCTGGCCGTACCACCGGTCAGTACATTGCAGCCTTTTCTCAATTTAGTCGGTGGTTAGATACGCGGTGAGCTAAAATAAAAGGAAATTGAACGGCAAGGGAGAAAGTGTTGAACATTTACACTCAGAGGGTGTCATCAACAGATAGATTCCTACCTTATTGTCAAGGGGAGGTGTTAATCTGTCTGCTGCTGGGTGTGTGTCATGTGATGTCAGCAGCATTGTATAGTTTATGATGTGAGACATACTTGCAGAGGGCAAACCTTCACAGGCATGCATAGCTGACTCACTGTGGTCCTTCTCTGCTTGTTAAAGGTATCGTGCTGGACTCTGGTGATGGTGTGACCCACAACGTCCCCATCTATGAGGGTTACGCTCTGCCACACGCCATCATGCGTCTGGATCTGGCTGGTCGTGACCTGACTGACTACCTGATGAAGATCCTGACTGAGCGTGGCTACTCCTTCGTCACAACTGGTAGGTCTATGTCATCATGGTTAATTTGTCTAATTAGAGGTGTATAAGTGCTGTTTCTCAACACGTGAACTTTCTGCTTCATAGCTGAGCGTGAGATTGTGCGTGACATCAAGGAGAAGCTGTGCTACGTGGCTCTGGACTTTGAGAATGAGATGGCCACCGCTGCCTCCTCCTCCTCCCTGGAAAAGAGCTATGAGCTGCCCGACGGTCAGGTCATCACCATTGGTAATGAGCGTTTCCGTTGCCCAGAGACCCTCTTCCAGCCTTCTTTCATTGGTGAGCAATTGGTTGCATTTGTTTTTTGACATATCTAAAAAATGCAGTGCTTTTTCTCAGACAAAACTCATCTCCTTTACTTGTCCTCTACCAGGTATGGAGTCTGCTGGTATCCATGAGACCGCCTACAACAGCATCATGAAGTGTGACATTGACATCCGTAAGGACCTGTACGCCAACAATGTGCTGTCTGGTGGTACCACCATGTACCCTGGTATTGCTGACCGTATGCAGAAGGAGATCACAGCTCTGGCCCCCAGCACCATGAAGATTAAGGTGAGAGACCTGCAATGATTTTAGGTCATTAAGTTCATCAACATTGCGATCCAGCACTCAATGAGACTTAAATTTGGTCTACTCCTCACCTAGATCATTGCCCCACCTGAGAGGAAGTACTCCGTCTGGATCGGTGGCTCCATCCTGGCTTCCCTGTCCACCTTCCAGCAGATGTGGATCAGCAAGCAGGAGTACGATGAGGCCGGTCCCTCCATTGTCCACAGGAAATGCTTCTAAACACACAGCCAACCTCCTTCCGTCCATGCATTCGAACGTTGTTGCCTCCTGTATATATATATGTGTATGTTCTGTTGTAATAAAGATAAGCCCTTGTGAGAGTTATCCCCTGTAATGTGCTTTATTACATCAAAGCAAATACACAAAATAATTATGTATATACTGGTAGATTTCTGCATACACCACAGGTTGTGTATATCATGTTGCCTCAAACAACCTTTATGCCCTCACCTGAATGATCAAGAGTTTGCTGTAACATGGGTGGTGGTGCTTCCACCTAGTGGTTAAAGACAGAAGTGAACATTCACTTGAGAAACTGACCAAATACTTTCTTTCCTATCCAGAGTAATTTGATACAGCTTTATGAGCAGTGAAGGATTTGGACTGAAAAGGGCTCTTGCCACAAATGAGGAAATTTTGCACATGAGATTACACTACATGGTCCTCTTGAAGCCAGTTAACATTGTGTGTGAAGTTAAATTTATTGTGCAATACACAGTCTTGTCATCATTTGTTGCTTTACAGCATTTGATTAATCTCTTTGTCATGATATCCATGAGGACTGGCCCTGCTAATCTTACATTTTTCAGTCTTCTTATTTTGTTTTAAGCTATCTCAGTAAACATAATATGATAATTAATATTGTATTCAAAAGAATTGTCAAATGGTGAATGGCTATGCATCATGTGCAAAAGGTGCACAAAACATCAAATAATTAGAAACTACTCAAACATAGGCGTTTGTCTGTTACAGTGTACACAATATTATCAGAATATACAATCACACGGTTGTACATTTTTCCATTTTACAGATGCGACTGCTTTAATCACCGAGTCAACCGGTTGTCAAGGAGCGTCCACTTGAAGGTTAATCTGGCAGCACAGAAACCACCCCGCCCAGTGGGGCTGCCCTGCTGAATAAAACACACGCCCCTTAGATTGTTATTCGAACCATTAGCAGCCAATCACAGCGCAGAGCGTAGGGAGCGCCGCTGTTTGAATGCTCTGCGGAAACAGACATCCTGGCAACCGACCTGACGAGCTAACCACAGCACAATGCAGTTGGCTAGCTAGCTAACGAGTTAAATCGATATAACTCATACAGTCTACCGTTTGAGAAGAGGTTAACACCAAATGTAAGTCGTGTGACGCATAGAAGCTGTTTTTATTTTTTCGTATGAGGCTTGTGAATACGCTAATGTAACTTGCTAGCTGGCTAACGTTAGCGAGCTAACTGCATTGCAACCGGAGCACGAAGCTAGCCAGTAGTGAGGCGCTCCGTTATGTGACGTTAGCCAGGTCGTTAACATCAAGTAACTTTGTAGTTCTTACTGTCGAGGTCACATCTGGCGAATAGTTGTGAGGATTAAGCGTCTTGTGAACAGTTAAGATCCACGTGATGATGACTTAGGTTTGGAGAAAGTGATAAATTAAGGAGGACTCAGGAGGGCAGAACTGATACAGCTGTGAATGTCAGTGTACTGTGGTCACTGCCAGAAGAGAGTGAACCAGTTGTTTAGGCTTATTTGAAAGTACAAGATAGAAGTGTAACATGAAAGTCATGGAGAAAAATGTGATGCGTCTCGTGGCTGTGCAACACCTCCGGGCAGCGTATGGGATAAAGACAAAGAACTGGAACAAAAACAAAGCAGCCAGCTTCAAGTCAGCAACCAGCAGCTCGGTAAGTGGAAAGAAAACCAACTACAAATGTGCAGCATCATTACCATACTCTGTGACTCTGAAACTTTCACCTTGGCAATCTGTTATTAGAGACCAAGAATCAACAAGCCCACAGTATCAGCCTTGGACATGCTATTGTTTAGACAATTGAATCTAATTTGCATATTACTGAAAGCCTGACCCCAGTGACGAGACCCGTTTGTTCACACGCTGTTGTCACACATGTCAGTCTCTACAAGTGCTTTGTCTGGCTGTTCTCGTGATTATTCACACCATAAATTTCTTAACCAGCCATAGAAAGCCAAATCTAACAGGACACAAAGGGGCAATGTTTTCTCATAAATCTTTACCACACACTGTAGTGGTGTTTTTGACCATTCTGGAAATAGAAGTAAATTACATAGGACAGTTAATCCTCTACAGAATATGCCATACTTAATTTAATGGCAGTTAATTCAATAACTCTGAAGGCACTGTTTGTTTCTTGTGCATTTTGCTTGTAATTGGCTCACAGGAGTCACAAGGTGTGTTGCAAGAGATTTTGTGACTTTTCAAATGAACACTGAACTTCTGCATTTGCAGACAATGCCTTTTCAATGTAGTAATCAAAAACGAATGCCACAAACTTTAACCCAGACTTGGGGAAAAAAAAAAAAAATCAGGAACAGAAATGAAGCAAGATTTTGATATGAATGAATACACGAGGGATGTGATGCTGCTGATAGGTCATTAGAGGAAACTATCAACAGATTAGGCTTATTGTTCAGCCTTCCTGCTTAATCTAACCTTCAATGCCTTATTCTTAATGTTTGTTTGTTTCCTCAGACAAAGGTTTTCGGGGTGTCCCTGGAGAGCTTACCCTACTATAATATGGAATGTGGGAGTGTGCCAAGGCAAGTTGGCATGCTTATTTAATTTCACTCAAGCATACAGTTGACAAGTTATTTCTTGTCTAATGTTGTTGTACATTTTATACTAATGATTTTTCACTGCCTCTTTAGCTTCCTGGTTGACGCATGCATGATACTGCTGGCGCATGTCGACACAGAGGGGCTGTTCAGAAAGTCAGGCTCTGTCGTTCGCCTGAAAGCACTCAGGGTGAGTGATGGCTGAAGTTGACCTTGCATTCAGTAAGGCATCTTGACCCTGAGAGAGGTCTAACACAGCAGAGCGTTTTTCAGAGTGTGTTTTGTCTGTGCATTCAGGCAAAACTGGATGCGGGTGAGGAGTGCCTGTCCACTGCGCTTCCCTGTGACGTGGCTGGGCTGCTGAAGCAGTTCTTCAGGGAGCTGCCGGAGCCCGTGTTACCCACAGAGCTGCAGGAGGCCTTCCTCAAGGCCCAGCAGCTCCCCACCGAGGAAGATAGGACCTCTGCCACCATGCTGCTGTCTTGTGTGCTACCCGATAAAAACCTAAGCGTCCTGCGATACTTTTTTGACTTCCTCCACAATGTGTCTAAGAGGTGCCTGTTACATTTGACATTTATTTCCCCACTTTATTATTTACAAACATCCATCTACAATTAAATATGGTCTTTTCACCTTCATAATTACATTACTGCTGTTTTTCTTTGCTTAATCACAGGAGTGCAGAGAATAAAATGGATAGCAGCAACTTGTCTGTAATCTTGGCTCCCAACATCCTTCACACCGGAGACGGTACAGAGAAGATGAACGCCAACACTGAGAAACGCCTCAAGCTCCAGGCAGCCATAGTGCACTGCTTCATAGAGAATGCCAACAACTTTGGTATGACTTGAAGCATCTTACTTGCAGGCCATCTGTATGTCAGTCTAGTTTTCCTAGCCCTAATTATTTTGCTGTGTCTGTGTGTCACAGGTGTGTTACCGCAGTTTCTTCAAGAGAAAGTTCCAGCCATGATGGGCTGTGAGGCGGGGGCTCTGTCCCCCAGTCACGATGGACTTGAGGAGCTGGATTTAAACTCAGGGATGAAGAGAAGGCACAGACGCAGCTTCGGAGGTAAGATACTATCAGAGATTTGTTTTATTGGTGAAAGCTGCGATACGCAAAGATTTAAATCAGATATCAGACTGGCCAGATAAATTCAAGTAGCACCGTCAGTAAATACTGTTCATGGTTGGGTTTGTCTCATATTTCAGAAATGGTCAATGGTGCTCTGAATAAGATAAAAACTAATAGAACACCCACAAGTGCCACCCAGTCAGACAGTCTTGGTAGGTACTGAGGTCAGATGAGATAACGTTGCCTGTCATACAGCTTGATGATACTCCATTTATCCGTCTGCTATGCACATGAAACGGCAAGCTTTCTGTTCTTCACAGAAATCAAACTCTTTAATTTACTTCATGTTTAAAGTGGAAACAGACAACTTTTACCCCCCTGGCATTTCTTAGTGGTACTACTGTTGGCAACACTGTCGTAAAGACAACCTGATCGCTTATGGTTTTCAATGCTGATGGTGTCATTATTCCATAGCCATTACAGTGCAATCAACACTGACTTCATAATGATAAGTTAAAGCAAAAACTTTGTCTAGTTCCACTTTAATCTTTTGATCCACATCTTGCATTGGTAATGAACATAAGTCATTTGAATAATGTGAAATAATGCCTTGTTTTGAATGCCTCTATTGGCTTTTGTTTTCATTGCCTGTCTGGCTGTCGTGTGCATGGATCATCTGCTGCAAATTTCAGTCGGTCCTTGCTAACTCTTCTCAGCGCTTTTGCCCCGAATCATCTTTGGAATGTTTTCAAATATAAAAACAGCAAATCTTATACTGTACATCTAAAGATATTAATTCCTCTTGTGATTTTGCCAGTCTTTTCTTCTGCCACTCCTGTGATTGCAACACCAACCTCAAAGAGAAAGCTTCCTTTGGAATCCGGTCACTCTTTCGGATTCTCAAACAAGAAACGTAGATCTGTCAAAAAGACCCTTGGGATAGAATTACTTCCCAATACTTTGTTCAGCGGGACCTCCACGCCTGGATCAGGTATTGATGGTTATTTGATCGAATGGAAATCAACTATTCTGGTATCGCAAAAGCATGTAGTTGAGTTTACATGTTTTTATTTTCCCTTTTAGCATACAGTGCTTCAGGGGTGTTGGATTCTTCCCAAAATACACTGTCGTCGGCAGGGAAGTCTAGAAGGCAGTCTGCTGTCTCTTCAAGGAGAAAGAGCCGACGACTTAGCAACAGAAATGCCATCAACAGGTACATGATTTCTTTGTCCTCCAGTTGTCCTTCAGAATTTACAAATTGTTGGTCTGTTAGGGAAATAACGCAGAAGTGCTGCCACATAGAAATGAGAGAGATAAGAGTTTGTAAAACATTAACCTCAGCTTCATGTCACTCTTATCTAATGCTGATGATTGTTCGGATGTATCTCCTTTTTAGAGTTGAATCTGGAAGAGCCGGCTGCTTTTCTCCCAAAGTCGGCAAGAAAGAAGCACCACGCAAGTCCCTGCGCATGCGTTTTAGCCTGGGGAAGAGCAGCAAGGAGGCTGTAAGTGTGGTTGTCAGATAGACTTCACATTCTACTTATCTGGTTCACAGATAGACGCTAACAGCTGGTTTTAATCAGTTGCATTCAGGCATATGCTGCAATTAACTGTGTTCAAATCAAGAGACGTTTGCACATGGGGTGTTGTTGGGGTTAATTGTTGCACATTAGCACTTTCTTATTGTGTAACACTCTAAGTTTACTTTCAGTCGCTAACATTTAACATTTCTTAAAATAAAGCATGCACAGTTTGTTTTAAAAAGATTGTTTTTTCACATTTGTAATATTACAAAATAAGATGTGTACATACTTGTTTGGTACAAAGCCACAGGGTTATGTCCTATGAGATTTACTATGTCAAGCACTCAGGTGAAAGAATGTTATTATATACCATATAGTATATAAATAAAATACATTGTAACCTGTTTTGGGTACATTGGGTGAGCTGTTTACGTTACATAACTTTCTAATGCTCTATAGTTTTATGTATATTCATGACTTAATAAAGAGTTGATGATCAACACCTCCACTATCTTGTTTCTTCTGAGTGACTTTTATCATCCTCTGAAGAACTAACCCCCGCGGTCATTTTATTAACATGCTAATGTTGCATTCTGGGTAACACCTGTGGGGTCCTTCTTAACAAAAATAACACTTAAGCTCTGTCATCTTTCATTTCTCATTCCATGCTGGTGATAAAGGCATCTGAGGCCGTTGGCTGGCGACTTGCCACTCAGGAGAGCACCACCAGTTTTTGTTTCACCAAAGAGACAGAGTTCAGTCCAGCGGTTCTGCCGAGAAAAGCAGAATCCAAAAGTGAGTATTGTGAAGAAATCCAACTAAATGCTAGTAAAAAACATTTCTATTTCAGTAGTCTTTTGAGTTTTAATACTTGCTAATACCCTCCTTTGTTTTTCAGGCTCCAAATACATCAGTAAGTCTGAAGACAACTTGCTGACCCCCCAATGTGACTCAAGTGCCCACCGGACTTCATGGAGCGGGGAGACTCCTCTGGGAGCCCAGGCTTTCAGCGGAGGGTCTTTCACTGAAACCCCTATGAACATGTGCCTAAAGAACACCTACCTATCTGAGCCAGCTATCGTATCAAAGCCCCCAGCGATGGCCAGCTTTCCCAAGAAGCTGTGTTGTGCCTCCAGCGCTGAGAGCTTAGAGAGCGAGGGCTGCATTACTGAAGCCCAGAGCCAAACGGGCCCCACCCTGCTGAAAATAAAGAAGGCCTTCACGGAGTCCGGCAGTGATCTCCAGGCCGTCATACAGGAGCCCTGCAACTCTACGGGGACAGACGCAACAAAACTACCAGACATCCTCTTAGTCCCTCCACCAGAGACTCCGACAGTTGTTTCTGTGGAAGCAGAGGCCGACAGCTGTCCTGCCCAGCAGAGCCCTCTGGCGAATGAACAGAACATTACCTTTGGCCAGATTGAAATTGCCGCTTTATCGCCTTTACATATTGACAGTGTAATTTTTGAGTCCGGTGAATACCGTCCTTCAGCAGTACAAGCTGATAACGTTTCTGTCTGTGCTGCTCCCGTCAGTAGCCACAACAGCTCTGTGGCGGGAGACAGTGAAGAGGAGGTGGAGCAGGTGAACTGCAGCCGGCTGATAGAAGCTCTGGACATCCAGAGTCCTGCTCACTTCAAACTGGGTGTCCCCTCTGGACTGCAGTCCACTCCATACAAGCGGGGCCGTGATCTAAGACATGAGTTCAGCACACCTCCTAAGATTGGTACTATAGTCAGCGCGGTACATGAAGAAAATGAATCTTCCCCAGACGGTGGTATCGCAGTCCAAAACCAACAACAATGCAGTCTGGAGAATGAGAAGCGTCGGGTGTTGGACCACATTCATCACTTCAACAGGCTCACCCTTCGTTCTCCCAGACGCTCCAACGCCAAGCAAATCAGATCACCACTCAAGTTCCAGCGCACCCCCGTGCGCCAGACCGTCCGTAGGATCAACTCTCTGCTGGGAGACAGCAGGAGACCCGCTACCATCGGCCGCAGCAGTCAGGTGGTGAAGGCAGTGAGTCTGGAGAGTGGCCTCTCCCCTTGCCCACAGCTCCAGCCTTACCACGAAGACACACAAGCGGAACTGTCCAACAGTGTTTTGCCCAAAAAGAAACCACCTCCCATCCCACCCAAGAAGCCAAGCACCTTGGCCCGGAAGTCCAAAGTGTGTGCTCTGGGCGATGTGACCAACAAGGTCCAAGCAAAGACCAAAGTGGACTGTTTTGACTCTGATCTATCAGGAGCTCTGAAGCCTCTCGTGCAGCAGGTAGTAGAGAAGGACATGAACTATTACAGAGGCTCACCTAAAAACCCCCTCAACCAGGTACGACTGCTGTCTGCCACCAAGCCTGTCGATTTATAGCTTAAAATCTTTTACGTTTCCTCCTCACTATGCAGCCTCTGTCTGCTAGGATGATATGACATTAAACATTCCTTCTTATGTTATCCATATTTTCAGGGGTTTTAATTTATTTTTAGCTACAGTAGGTGCTGGATGTGTTGTGTTAGGGCCTTAATGGGAGATGTTCATATGCCTTAAGTTTAGGATCCGCCTACAGGACTGTTGCATAGTGTGTAGACTGTAGCGTGCAGGCCAAATTATGTGAAATGTGATCGATGGTATGACTGGAAATGTTTAGATCAAGTCTTGCGCTTTTTATTTATGCATTTTATATCTAATCTTAGCTAGATGTTAAACTGTTTACTGAAGCTGCAGATGTTTCTTCATTACAGAATATTTTTCTAACTGTTTCTTGTCAGGAACAAAAAGATGGGAGAAATGCACCTTTGTTGGATTTTATGACAAAAAAAAAAGCCAAACAGTATTGATCACATAATCTTGTCTATCGCAGTCCGTTCATTTCAAAACCATCCTTCCTTGTGAACTGCTTCAGACAAATAAAATCAAACAACATACACCTACTTGTTTCTCTTCAGTTGAATCCTCTGGTTTGTGTAAATTATTGGCAACTGTTGGAGCCACAAGGGGGAGTCGTACACCCACTAGACTGACACGTTCAGTAAACTTCATACTGGAGTAAGGCTCAGGAATTTACTCTGTCAAAACCCCAGAGTGACCTGTTGCAACTACATCTTGATATAATGTAATTCTGCTTGTTTGCAGCATTCTCTGAACAGAGTTGGCTCCGGTACATTTGAAAAGATATCATTTGCGTCTCTGGAGATTCCTTCGGGAAATAAAAAATGTACTTTTGGCTCAGGGTAAAATCAGGTATCTGAAACGCCCAGCTACTACTGAGAGGGCTGAACGGATCCGGCTCAGTGACTTATGTTGACATGAAAGAGGTGAATGGCCGAGGCATTTTTTTTCCTGTAAAGAATCTGAAGAGTAGACAGTGGAAAGGTGAAGGTCAAAATCATTCCTTTAGATTTATTCTCCACAGCCTACTGGGAGGATCGCGTGCTTTTCATGTGCAGTAGGATAGATTGGACCTGGACAAAATCTGTGTTACTGCAGGAGCTTCTTCTTCTTATCATTATTGTGATTATTTTTCACTGCAGTGACAAGCACACTCTGTTTTATTGGTCTGAATCTCCACGTTCAGGCGTCGCACTATGATACATATTACACACTAGGTGGTTGGGCAGAGGCCATGTGTTCAACAGGTTCACTTCCCCTTTCTGAAATGTAAAAAAAACAAAAAAAACTTGTACAGAAAATCCACTAACAGACAATTTGCTAATGAGCCTGGTGAAACTATCCTAATCTTGCAAGCTGTACTTCCTAATAAACAATGTCTTAGCTTGTTACTGTTGCTAAAATTGGTCAAAATTGTTGCCATATCAAGATACAAACAAGTTTCAACCATAAAATGTAATCAGGTTTTGGATCTTGTCCACCTTTGTGTCAGGATTGGCTGTAGACTGACTTGGCAGAGATGGCTGCCATCTTGTTTTTACATGGATTAGTGTATTGAGCTCTTACTACCGCTGGATGGCACAAAAAAGTGTCCACAAACAAACAACAGGTCTAAGTTAAGTCGAATGAAGAAGAATCAAGTACAAGGTCAAGTAAACCCAAAATGTGATATCCTCATTTGAGGACATGGAGTCTCAGAGGGATGTTATAACACAAAGCCAACAGCAATATGAGTGCTGGAGTTTAACTTTCCAGAGTATTAAAAGGCCTGAGAATGCGACTTTATATATTTGAATAACTAATTTACATTCACACAGCATTTAAAAGCATTTAAGACATCACTTTTGAGTTGCCAGGTTGTGAAAAATCCCTTTAGCTGGTGTTCATCCTGATTCACCAGGACACTTAATTTAGTTAATCAAGTAGATACTCTGATAGGGGGTTAACCTTTTGGAGAAACCTGCAGCCTATCCTGACCAAAATCAACTAATCAACAACTCATTAACAGTTATAACTCCAAACGTATGGTTTATTAGTGCAAGCATTTTTTAAATAAATAAATAAATAAATAATAAACTTCCTGTAATTACTTTTACCATAGTGCTGATAAAAGACGTTCACCTTAATTTACTGATAACTCATTTGTATTGTAGCCTAATTTGGGCATACGTAAATAAACATGCACTGGGGACATGTACAGTAATGAACTAAAGGGCTATGGCTATATAATGGAGCAAGGAATACAGTATATACACCATACCATACTGCGTTCCTGATCTTCCCAATCTTGTTTCTAAGAATCCTTGGATTGCATGTTCATAATTTACGTGAGGACTCTGAACGCCTCATTTCAGTTTTAAATCTGTGATATATTGCACAGTATTATCATCATGCGTCTTTTGATTAAAAAACAGGAAAAAGATGAGTTTTACTTTTTCCATGTGCGCTTAAACTTCAGGCCTGTCCGCTCTCGGCTTGTCTCGCCCCCCTCCTCTTCTTCTTCTTCCTCCTCCTCCTCCTCCTCCCTGCCTGCCCTCGCTGTTCCTCGGTTGTCTGTTTTCTTGAAGTGGGTTCAGGGAAGTGTTGAGGGGGCGGATAGTTTTGATTTTCTCTACATCGTGCTTAGCCAATAATGTAGAGGGAACTGTTGTGCACATCTCAGCTGGCAGACATTTAAAAGGGAGACAGTCCGGCGCTGGAGCAATTTGTATTAAACCCCCTGGCCCCTGTCTATGGGGCGGTTAGTCTCCCACCCATCCACAGCCCCGCCAGTGTACAGTCGACAGCAGTAGGTGCCTATCACGTCGGAAGGTGCCGTAGAGGAGTGACGGGATCAGATCATCGCACTTGTGGCAGTGGAGGCTCGAACAGGTGAGTAAATTTGGACTGTTTGGGGATATAATACCCATGCGTATCGTCTGCCGACACTTAAATTCTGAACTTTATTTGGTTTATGGGTTATAGAAATTACAAAACTGCATACTTGTTATCCACTGGTGCGCATGTGTGGATACGCAGATGGTTTATTAAACTTAGAGGAAAGTTTATATGCGTTCACTTTGGCTAAATCTGATTGCATTCAAGTGCGTAACAGATCATTTACAGTCTTACAAAGTATGGGAACATAAGAGACATTATATTTTTCAGTCAGATATTTAAACTGGCATAATTCAAATATACAATTATGTTGGTTTTGTACAATAGTCTGGATTTGCATGCGTTTTTGTTCTTCAAACCAAGCCCTATCTGTGCGTTTTTACGCAGCGTAAAAGCCTTGACAGCTGTGCGTAACCCGTCCAGAGTTGAAACGGTATATGTGATGAATTATTTTCTCCTTCTCCCCAAGGATGGCCAACTCAACGCGTATCTTCTGCAGTATGGTTTTCATCATGGGGCTGCTCTCCTCTCCCGTGGATTCCAAAAGAAACCGAGGTTCACAAGGCGCCATTCCTCATCCTGACAAAAACAACCCAAACGAATCGGAGCAGCAACCGCAGCCTCCGCAGGCGGGCTCCGGGTCCCGCCAGAGGCAGGGCTCATCCTCACCGGCCGACGAGGTGCTGGAGTCCAGCCAGGAAGCTTTACATGTGACGGAGCGCCAGTATTTGAAACGGGACTGGTGCAAGACGCAGCCTCTCAAGCAGACCATCCACGAGGAGGGCTGCGTCAGCCGCACCATCATCAACCGCTTCTGTTACGGACAGTGCAACTCCTTCTACATCCCGCGGCACATCCGCAGGGAGGAGGGTGCCTTCCAGTCCTGTTCGTTTTGCAAGCCAAAGCGTTTTACCACCATGACTTTTACTTTAAACTGTCCGGACCAGCAGCCACCCACCAAGAAGAAACGCATCCAGCGCGTCAAGCAGTGCCGCTGTATATCCATAGACCTGGACTAAAGAAAAGTTGTGCGTCTTTTTAATATTCTCACTCTTTGCGGACAGGATTTAAAATAAAGACAGGCGGTCACAACCAAGAACACGTGCCTGTCTCCATCTAGGAAGAAGCAGCCACGAAGGCTACAATGATCCTCTTCTTGCACAACGTGTGAACAAATATGGACATGCGACTTATGAACTGCAACCAACATTTTACTCCTCACCAGTTTGCCAAGTTTGAAGCAAAGCATCACCGCACAGGAACTTGGAATGGGCACGTTTTACGCACGGCTTCCACACCCCGAGAGGACTGCATAACCCCGGTTTATTTAATAAATCAAAACGCTTTGTGTGACAGGAAAACATTCCCGTCCATTTTTTTTTTTTTTTTTGTGTGTGCATATTTTTAGTTTGTTTAACTGGATGTTTCCACTGTGTGGAATTTGACGGATGAGCTGCGATATTTGTAAATGAAAAAAAAAATGTGATTTTATTTCTATATTTCAAGAATCTTTTTGTGAATTTCGAAGTTTATCAGCTATTTTCTTTTTAAAGTTTGGTGCCAACTCAGTTGTAAAGACTTTGTAGAGGCTTCTGTGTTAGTTTGAGCGGACAGTGTACAGCGATGGTTTCTACAGTATCGAGGTTAAATAGTTGTCAAATGTAAAGCCATCTTTGATGTAACCGGTTTTGTTTATCCCTTTGATTAAATTATCCATGGAAACATAAAATAAACGGATGTTGGAATGTTGTGTACATCATCTGCTGCTTTACATCTGATGTAAATTAGGAAGGTGTCTTCAATGAATGTTAAATTCTGCTCTGATCATGTGCTGCGCTCCTCCTGCGTGCAGCCGCAGCTTGTGGAGACATTGCGCTCAGAGCCTGGAATAAATGTCATCGTAAAAGCAGTCAGTTTAATGATTAAAGATGGAGTTAGCTGCTCCAATTATCCCTTCAAATTAGGTTATTTAACTTCAGTGTGTTTGTTACATGGCTCGCAAATCTATTGGAGGATTGAACAGGGAGGATGTGGCGTTCAAGTGCAAATGATGTGGGATTTCTCCAATTTTCCGTTTCATAAATATGTCTCACACAGTGGAGATTTTTTTTTTTTCATATTAAGAAAAGGCATCATTCTTCAGCCATCCATATTTATTATCACCCTAACACAGTGGTGGAAGAATAAAGTAATGTAGTTCTGCCACAGATGAAATATTCTGCATTCAAATTTTTACTCAAGTGAAAAAGTATTGGCATCAAAATATATTTCAAGTAAGTAATGGGCCTTGTCAGGATAAATAAACATTATTAAATTAATTATTAATGCATTAATGTGTTCACCAGCTTAACAACGAGCTATTTTTAAACTATTTTATGTAAGTTATTTCCCTAACAGATCAATTAAGTTTTATTTAAATATAAAATATCACATTATAATACATTTGTTGATTATTAAGTAACTAAACTTTTAAAATACATATAGTGGAGTAAAAGCACAATATTTGCCTTTGAGATGAAGTGGAGAAGAAGTATAAAGTTGCAGGAAATGGAAATACTCTACCTCAAAACTGTATTTAAGTACAGTACTTGAGTAAATGTACTTTATTTTCCACACTACTAATAAATATCTGGTCTAAGCCACAAACTGTAGGATTAATTTGGTGTTTGAATAAAAAATGTGATAAAATGGGAATCCCCACAGGTGTAAAACTAAAGTCAAAGTTGAGAGCAATCAAAAATGAATCTAGCAGTTTTTTAATTGACTGTAAATATGTGAAACCAGGTCCTAAATCTCCATACTAAGGCACAGAATGACTGGTATTTTAGTGATACAACAAACAGTCTAAAACACTCAAATGTCCATCTCATAAAATGTGCCAAAATCTCCCAACAAAGTTCAACTAACATGACACATTCCCAACTGGAAGATTCCTAAAATAGGAGTCTTTAAGGAACAAGTTTAAACGTCTAAAAATGAGGCTGCTGCAGCTGAATTCTGAGTCATCAGATCCTCTTTGATGACTCAAGTTTCTTACATAAATATCACATCTGCTCGGCGCTTCTAAAAAGCCTGCCTTACAGAGGTGTTGACAGAAGAAAATTTAGAGACGCTGGTCCAGTTTGTTTCGGCATCCAGTAGTTTATTCTTGAAATTTAAAACAATTCCATAAAATTACAGAGCACCTATACGAGAGCTACTGAAGGTTACATGAACCGACATACATACATACAGTTGAGGCTACAGCAGTTCCTTGGTCAGTATCAGCTCTTTTTTTTTTTTGCTTTTCAAACCCTCTGAAGTAAAACATAGCAGTTTATTAAATATCTTTTTTTTTTTTACAAAATAAATGGCACATGTGAAAGACTTTGGAGGGTAACAAAAAAAGTAATCCAAGGTGCAGTTTTACGGATCGTCTGATAATGGAAGTCTGTCTGAGGTATAACAACTCACATGGCTTCAGGTGATATGCTTAAATGTTCTCCATACTCAAAACACAACCCTCATTTCTCCAAAACTGAACAAAAAAAGGCTTCATTCAAATTCTTTAAATTCCACAAATCATCGCGTACATAAATCAGTGGGCACGTCATTACAAGTATCATCCATGTGAAAATATATCTTTCATCTGACTGACCTCTGAGGAAGCTTCTCAGTCTATTACAACTCATACAAATACATCCTGTAAAGGGAACAAAGCTGATGCTTTTTTTGCAGAAAATAAATCTTTCCTTACATAAATAGACTTTTCTTGAGTGACACAGGAGCGTGGTTACATCTTACATTAGAGAAAATAAAACATACACTTTAATAGGCTTTCTTAGAAATAAAAAATCTAATCATGAAGCAATACAATTCATAAATCACCTAACAAGGAGGAACGTCCCCTTGCATAGGAAAAGAGGTGCAAAAAAAGTGCAAGACATTTTTAAAAAAATGCACGCAGTTAGCAGAACAGGGGAGTGTGGCTTTATAGCGAGCTACGACATACAGCTACTGCAAGCAGTAAAGTGCTTAAAGGCGTGCTGGACGTAATGTGACGCACAGCACTCAATGAAGGAGTTACAATTTTGCATAATGTGTGTTTTAATATCTCGGGTGAGTGGGTGCACGGCCAAAACTCTGATGTCTTTAAGTACATGTTTATGTGCGTGTGAGGGGGGAGCCGGGGCTCGCTGCCAGGTTCTGCTCCTCTCTGGCCGTCACCCAGGAGAGGTCAGTCTGGTGCAGTGCTACACAATACAGTGAAACCTCCACGAGTTTTATACGCAACACGTCTTCATCTGAAGCCCAGCGCGGATCATTTATCATGCTCCACAACGCTGCACGGTCCCTGCCGATGCTACGACAAAGACATATTTACAAGACTTCTAATGAGCCGTGGTGAATGAAACACTATTCGCTACAGCAAAGAACGCTCGCAACTGCCTTTTTTACCACTTCCAGAGACAGAGATCCGTTTTGTCAATGGGGATTTTCCTCTTCAGGCAGCCGTATCTGTCCACATAACAGAAACTACCACGCCATAAAACTTTGAATATGTAGCTTCATCATTCTGCTACAGTGGAGAAAGAAACTCAGCTCTAGAAGAACTAGAAGGAACCTCTTGGATGTGTCAGCTGTTTTCAGTCCCACTGACCCCTTGAGACCTTTCACAAGCTGGGCACTCAGAGGTCGCGCCCTGCTGGATGAATGAGATCAACCTTTGGCCTCTGAGGCTCTCATCACTTGGGCTGTGTCAGCCATGCATCCTCGCTGCAGGCCCGGCTTCAATCTGTACAGCAGACAGAAAATGCTCAACATGAGGGTGGTGGAGGGGAGGGTGTTAGTAGGGGCAGAGATACGGCAGTGGGAGTAGTAAGAGTCCAGCGAGGTTTTATTGTGTCCGTACAGGGCGCAGAGGCCAGTCTGCTGTTGTTGAGGCAGGTGGTTAAACGCAGGAGAAATGAGGCCTGCGCGCTTCCTGATCTCCTCCACCCACTCCTCGTTTCCTCCTCTGCTGTGTCACTCGTCGTTTCACTCAGCTGGAAGACACGCCGGCTTCCTTCTGCCGCAGCCTCTCTTTCTGTTGGCGAGAAGCGCAAGAAGATTCAGTGTATCGATTTCAGCGCAGAGACAAGAAAGAGCAGCTGTATGCAGATCAGCTCTTACCAGACTGTTGGCATTGATCTTCTTGGTTTCCACTCTTTTCTCCGCCGTGATCTTCTTGATGTTTTCTTGGGCTTCCTTCAACCTATGCAGGGGGTAAAACATACACGAGGACTTGATATCTGCAGACCCTTTAAAACAAGACGCACACACTGAAAGCTTTGGAGCGAAATCATGAAACTCGTGAAAACAATATAAAGTCAGAAGCCTCTCATCATTGTGTTCCAGTGAAGCTGTTTGTAAGGGCAAGACATTTAAGTATCTCCCTGGGGCACCCTGTGTCATGGAGCCATGTAGAGTCTTACACACACACACACACACACACACACACACACACACACACACACAGATCCTCTCAGGAGTTTGCGGTCAGTGAAAGCCCTGTAAGTGAGAAGCAGTAGAGAATGACAGTGGGTTGATGAGATAATGAGGCAGCCTTTAAAAAACACTTGGCTTTTATGAGTGCGCAAACAGTATTTAAAATAAAGTTAATTGTACATAAGCACAATCAGCTGTGAGTAACGTGGGACACGATTACGATTACGATCTGACAGATAGCGATGGTCGGAGGACACTAAAGTTTCATGATATGACAACTTCTGAGTGTGAAGAGCCATGAACCCACAATGACCACGCAGTCTGGCGGGACAGCTTCAGTCCCGTTATCATCTCTGCACATGCAGCGCTCCTGCCCTTTAGGCTGCATGTCCAGCATCATTACAGTGTTTATCAGTTCTCCCATAACGCCTGCTAGTAAAGCCAGGCGGCCGCCAGGAGGGTCTGCCATCCCTCGGTGGAATGCCTCCCCCCGACGTGACGCCTCAGGTCAGAGGAAACATCATAAATTCAGGCCCCAGTCCTTCAGACAGAGGGCCGAGGCCTCAGCTACTCCTGTTTGCCTCCTCTTTTGGGGGCCTCCCGCTCTGCTTTAATTCAGCATATCTGCACATCACAATTAGTGTTAATTTGACGTGATGTCTAAAGGTCATTAAGCACCTATCGGAAGGTGGCGGAGAAGAAGTATCACCCAAGGATGAAATGGCTAAGTGTCGGTTTGGTGTTCTGCAGAGTCGGACATCCACTGACTGAGAAACAAGATATTTTACAGAAATCTTTCCACTGGAGACTAAACATCTCACTTTAAAGAGAATATCAGTCATGTTTTTATGACCATTATAAGATTGTTTGCAATCATGTGACTATTATGACATGCAAAATTCAGATGGAGGGCAGGAAATGATAAATCCATGTACTGTGTGAACTGGATAGAGAGGAAAGTGAATACTTAAAAGAGTTGGATGAACCTGTTGGCAGCAGGTATCTTTAGAAAATTGAAACACATGTTTGATGAGATCCATACAAAATGAATAAAAGTGATTTTTCCCACAACTTGACCAATTTGCCTCGTGTAGACACAATCGTTGTTAGAAATGACTTTGTCCTACAGACCCTTTTAATGTTACTAAAGTCACACTGTGAGCCGATGAAAGTGTACAAGAGTCTAGAGGACTAAATTTTGCGTACAGTTGGGTCCATGACTGAAACAACTGCCATCTTGTTTTTGGTGAATAAATGTGCTTGAGAATAATTGTCTTTTACATTTCAACTCTGCGCATGGATGCACCGCTGTCTGGCTAATTTTAGTAGCTAATGTTGGTTAACTTTAGGTTACTTGTGTCTTGGGTTTCCATTTGAACACATTTACCATGTTCAACAACACAACATTTTTAGCGCCTGTCTCTTAAAGCCTCTCTTTCCAAAAAAAAGCCCAGTCTGCTCTGATTGGTCAGCATTTTCAGGTCTTCTGCATTTGCGCTCTTGGGTTCTCTGCACCAGAGAATGACTATAAGGTATGTATGGCAGCACTTTCTATTATAAAACATAAACCTAAATCTTCAAAGCTGGACATGTTCCAGCAGGAATGCCATCTGAAATTGGGGAGAAATTAACAACATTGGTTTCCTTGATGTTAGCATGTAGCTCCATGTAGCAGTATGTAATGTAAACACTTGCAATAACGTGCCTGGAGCCGATACATGGGACCAAATAAAGAAATCAGTCACTATCTTTTGTCTCAGAATTAGAAAGCACAGTTGGAAACAGCTATATCAGAATGTTTTTTGCCCAGAGGGATCAGTTTTACATAGGTTTACCTCTTTTTGTTTTTAAACTTCGGCGACATTTAAAATGAATACCTGACATTTTAACATTATGTATAAGACAAAATACAAGGAAATACGACCCCTAAGCTGGGTGACCATGAAGTGTCAGATTTAAAACAGAATGGTAAAAATCTACGCAGATGACGCAGAGATATTCAGACTCTTCATTCTACATTTTCGGTCCAACATATCCCAAAATGTAGTCTGAGTGGGAGGAAGTTTGCTCCAACATATCCCAAAATGTAGTCTGAGTGGGAGGAAGTTTGCTGCATAGATCAGCCTCTCATTGGGTGGAAGGAGCCACCCGCTGAAGTCCCGCCCTACCACCTCCAGTTGCAGTTTTCAACACGTCCTTTACTAACTTTTGCGGTGTTTGATCTTGCGGGGATGTAGCCATTTTTCTGCCATGGTTCGCGTCCTGTAGCCGATATTTTTGTGGGCGTGTTACACCAAAACCTGTTTCCCCCGGCAATATTTTTGCAAGCGCACCGTTGCTGTGGCACCGCCAAGAACGATTGTGACTGGCTGAAAGAAATACAAGCAGCCGGGGCGTTTTTTTTTCTCCAATCTTAAAGTGAGAGTCGGCCCAGCCAGACCTTTCTTTTCTTGAGAAAGGTCTGGTGAGCGAGACTACCCAAAATGCAACTCAGTAACATCTTTTATTAGACCCGTTTTGCCTGGTAAATGCCCATGACATTCACAGGTTAGGTGGTAATCTTTATGTATCAATCAACAAATGGAGCAACCCCAACAGAATCAAACTCACCTCTCCTTGGAGATGTTCTTGTTTTGTCGTATCCAAGAGTTCTTGAAGTCGTTGCAAAACTCATACCATAGCATGAACACAAAACTTGGGGTCACTTCTTTCTCCCCACCCTTTGGCTTAACCCCAAAGTAGTTCACCATGTCCTGGAAACTGCATTGAGAAAACAGAACAGAGGCACAAATAGCGTTGTCTCATCACACACAAACACTTATAAATGACCTCAGACTGGTTTCCAATAAACGACCCTAAGGTCACAAAGCACAAGGAAGCTAAGGTGTGAATGGCCCAAGAAAAACAGATGAATAGATGGTAAGAGTCCGATACAGACACAGCGCACGCAGAAAATGATGGATGTAGAGTCAGACAGAGAGGTGAGAAACAGAGCTGGAAGGAGAGTGTCCACCCTGCTGGGCCACAGGGGAGAGCCAGTAGCGGTGGCTCCATTATCACATTGACCTCCACGGCCTGCTGGGAAGACTGCCAGAGGAGACAGAGACAGCCAAGAACAGGCACACACAAACACACACACACACAGGACTGTAGAAATCACACATACACCTCCAGGAACGTATTTACTGGCAGACAACCAAAGATGTGAATGTGATATATGCACATGTGAGCTCAGTCAGACAGGTGTGCACACAGAAAAACATCACATCTGTGGGAATAAACAGATTCTGGATTTTCTGTTTTCTGTTCATGGGACTGCGGCGCTGTTGTAGGCCAGCTCCTCAGCCTAATTCAATTGTAACCAAATCTGAACTCTTTGCATGGCTCCCAGCAGCACACACATGGCATGTGAAGCAGCCCGCTGCGTCAGATTCCCTCCCTAACCCAAACATGAAAGACATTTTCTAGCCATGCCTGTCAGAGGATTGACAAAAGGGCGCTATGATTCAAGCGATGCTCCTTGTCCCATTGACACCCAGATCAGGCTCTGACCTCCAGATGCTAGGTGGCTTTTTGCGACGCTAATCTAAGACATGTTCATGCGGAGTGAAATAGCACAATATGCTGCGCAGACGGTGTACTAAAAGCTGAGAAGAAAAGCGCTTCTGCACGAGCCTGCTTCCCATTTCCCAGTGATGCTGAGGTGCTCAAAAAAAAAAGGAGAACACTGTAGATCATCCTGCACGCTACAAAAGAAATCAGAGGCTCTGGGATGTTTAGACTGGCCGAGCAGACGTTCCGTCCCAGGTAGCTTTGTTGCAGCCAGGCCTGGTCTGGCATGATGAACAGGGTCTCCTCTCCATCAGCTCCTCTGCTGACCCTGGGTCATCATGTCAAAGCATGCACAAATCAAGCAACGGCGCTTTTTCCTTTTCACCCTCCCGAGCATATGCAACAAGCAGATACACAAAAGCTTCACTCAAAACAGATGCACACACACACTCACACATGCGAGTATACCTATGAAACATAAACAAAATCAAGCGGACCTTTGTTCATTTGCGAGCGCAGAACAATTGCGCTTGTACACACAGACGCACACAAACACACACACACACTTCTGTAATCCATGCTATGATGCCATTGCCGTGAGAGGGTTTACTGCAGCACCCACAGCCGGCATTCCTCACTGACAGCTATAAAAAAAGACCCATTACAAAACCATGAGCAGCCGTGAGAATCAGGGAAATATTTGGACAGGCAACTCTGCATTCCTTTGTTTCCCCAGCAAAAAGATTACAGAAGTAAACTCGGTGTTGTCGGCTGATTCAGCAGAGGCACTAAGACGGTTTGTGCCATTGTCGTCATACAATAGTGCGAGTAGAATAACTTACGAGCTAGCATCTATGAAAGCATGACTTCATGGTGACTGTAGAGGAGGTGGTTGGGCCAAATGAAATTGAGCATGATGTGGGAGAAGGGAACTTAATGAGACGGAACTGAGGACAGAACCAGAAAACCTCAGTGAACCCAAACATGAAGCAGACAAATTAGAACTGCATGTTGAGGGAAAGGCATTGCCACTCGCCACGGACGGGCCAAATAACTGTGCTACACGACGTCTCATTGGAATGACATCTCGAGTAATTAGTATTAAGGCCAACAAAAAATCAAGGCTCACATGTGTGAAAGATTTTGCATAAGGCCTCTGCACTGACATCAGCTACGTTATATGTGATTACACATAGATGGTATCAACACTGGAAAAAGATTACAGCTGTGTTCACACCAAATCAGGCTGAGGCAATATTCATGCTGAATGTGGCAGGTTGCTAGCTTGCTAGCTAATGTTTGCTAGCTTGCTAATAAAGACTGTGAAACAGTGGTGTAGTGGTGGTTGATGAAGTGTGTGCATGTCTAGGTAGATGGGCTGGTTACAGAGGAGGAAATGGGTATACTCTTATGTATGTATGTATACTGTGAATAGCCAGAAAAGAGGCGGGTATACCCAGTATACCCCTAATTACCCTCCGCTGTGCCCTCGCACTGAATGGAAGTCACTGGGAGGGTATAATTCGCTTGTTTATTTTGCGCCATGTGTGATCGCACCTTAAGAGTCTACAGTCACGCTAGCAGCTCTGTGACGTCACACACAGCAGTGCTTTTAGCTTAATGCTAAGGCTAACATGTCAACATGCTTTCAATCACAATGCTAACATGCTGATGTTTAGCAGGTACGTTCATAACTTAGTTTAACTTGTTAGCATGCTAAAATTAGCTAGTTTGCACTGAACGCAAATTACAGCTGAGGCTGACAGGAATGTCATTCATTTTGCAGGTATCAGTTCAGAAAATAAATTATTGGACAAATCTAAACTTTGACCTGATAATGTCACTAAATGAAATGGTAAAGGGTCATGAAAGTTATTATAATTCCTCCAGTAGGTAACATTAATGATTATACAAAATGGTATGGCAATCCATAGTTGTCCAATAGTTCCAATAGTTGGTGAGATATTTCAGTTTGGACCAAACTGGTGGACCAATTGACCAAGTGACATCTGTAGAGCCACACTGCGAGCGTGGCTCAAATATATATATATATTTCCTAGAATATCAGAGTTTAGATACAAATATTTCGAATAATATCTTCAATATTCATTATACTTGCGCTCCAACAATGGAGCTCAGAGTGCAGAACCTAAAATCTAATGAACATATTCTCCAAAATGTATGAAAAAGTAGTGTTCAGATGTTCTGATGAAGCTCTGAGATGCATGTTTTATTTTAATGTGAGCCAATTAAACAAGTGAAATGTGAGCATTTTTTGTATCCTTTACTTTAAATTTAGAATGTGCTACCTTTTCACATTTTTTGAAATATGCTCATTTAAAATACTTAGTTTTAGGCATCTAAAAATATCTTTCTCCAAACATAAAAAAAGTAAAGACGCCAAACTAATTTATAATAAAAACCATCTCATCAAATAGTGAAGTGATGTCAATCTTATTTACATAAAATACAAAATCACAAATTCTTCTTTCAATTTTTTTGGACTGTTGGTCAAACAAACCCACAAACTATCTCTGGAAATTGTGATTTTTTTAAACCTTTTTCTTACAATTTAAAGACCAAACGATTAATCAAGAAAATAGTATACTGACAGTTTCTCCACATTTCAGTTGAAACCAGCTCAAATTTTGTCAATATCCCTCCCACTGGAGGCTGACTTGGACTCACAGCAGTCTAAACTCACAGACTCCTCACGAGGCTGAAGTATTAGGTAGCACTGAGGATGTGTTGTCTATTTCCTTTATCAACACCATAATGTTGCGGCCACTGCTGCTGTTGTGTATGTTTGTGTGAGGATCCCTCATCCAGTGCAGATGTGAGAGCCCACCCAGGGCCCGGTGAGCCCGCTGACGCCCATATTCATCAACAGCGTGTCACTTTTACGAGGTGGCTCTGTGGGAACCTGAGAAAGAGCCCCCCCCCCCCTCCCTCCTCCCGCCTGCTATACCTAGCGCCAGTCAGCCAGCCCCCTCTTTAGATGAAATTAAAGGAAAACTTCATTAAAGGCAAAGGTGCTGTCAGCTGCGGGGCCCTTTTGATCAATATTCCCCTCCAAGTTCAACGCCTTCATTACAGTGGTGTCACTCATGCACGAGAAGGCGCACACACACAAACACACACACACACACACACGCACACGTGTAAGTCCAGTTTAGCAGGTAGAGATATCACTACATGGCGAGGGTGGGGGTGAGGGACCAGGACAGAGAGCGAGAGGTGCAGCGATTCTCTTGGCTTAAAAACAGCAACGTGAAACAGAACAGTTTGGAGCCGTGCGCTGAGTTATAGCATTGTCCAAAGCAATCAACTTCCTAATTGTTTATAGTTTCCATTTTCCTGCGTCCGGCGTCTTTCACTTTCTCCTTTATGTGCGATCGTGATTTATTTTGGAAGTGGAAGAGTTGCGATATAAAGCAAACAATTCTGCTCTCTATCCAAACAAGGCAAAAATAATCTATTTGCTTTATTTGTCTGCTCCACCATCTTTTTCCAATATGAAATGTTCCAGATATGATTTCGCTCGGACGGCGAGCTCAGCGGCTGCCAGTGTGTCTTACGTCTATAAATCTCTCCCAAAACTCTCGGGAGTCTTCTGCACAAAACATGGCAGATAAGAATGATAGGAACTGCAGGGGAGGAAGCACAGGGCGTTCAGGCTGAAAATACAGTACACGGCACATTATGTGTGTGTGTAGAAATCCCCCGCTGTCTCTGACAAGGATGTTTATTTGTCTTTAAGACAGATTGCAAAAAGCCTAGACGTTAGAACAGGTGTAGAAATACTCAAAATACTGCGTATATGAAACGGTAAATGGAATTTCTCAGCACAGTGCTGTGAATGAAGCCCCTCTTTACTGGAAACCTTATCAGCTGCTGCTAATAACTATGTTAAACTATACAAACAGAAAGCATTAGTGCTATCAGAAACCAGCTGTATTATCTAAGCATGCTAAATAACTGCTATGTGATGTTTGCAACCCCTGACTCCCTTGTTGAGGAGTGAAATCCACAGGAAATGTAAATATTTTCATTCATAATTCTGAATGTATCTCTGCTTGGGGTTGTTTAAGTTGGTGTCTTACCTCCTCTGTGCTGAATTGAGTTGCTCCTCTTCAGCTGAATGATCCTTTTGAGCTGAAAAAAGAGAAAATACTGGATTAAGTTATATAATAGGGTGGATTATGGAGCTTTTGGTGACATAGATAATTAAATGTTTCCACTGACAGCCACTGAGAACTGAGCCCTGCAACACCAGTAGGTCCAGAGGGGGGTGCTGTGTTCATCAGCCGTCCTTAGAGTGGTCAAACAGGAAGAAAAGAAGAAGAAGAAGGGCTCTGGGTTGAGATGTCAGTGACACAGTGAGCGTGTTATCCAAGTGACAGTTCAGCACATTGTAAAGTTTGCCATGCTTCTGTGTGTTGACGCATGAGAGTGCGAACCTGTGACGCCTGGGCATGGGGCGGGGAGCGGTGGTCTGTTTGCCGAGGTGCCTGTGTCGACATACGTGTGCGTGTTGGAGCAGGGGCGCAGGGTTGAGCAGAAAGGCTTGGGAACTGGAGGCTCCTGTGGACTCCTGCCATGTAAAAGTGTCTAAATGCAAGGCAGATGTGTGCGGCGGGCCAGGCTGAGGTGCAAGAATTTATCTAGGGCCAGAGAGTGCCTGTGATCTCAGATTTATTGCATTTTTCCAGATTCATCCTTTTTACAATGATGGGGGACCTTTCCTACTTGAAGATTTAAGAGGGGGAAGTCTCCAAAAAATTGTTCAAAGGCAGGTTTGGGGGTCTTTTGGGAGAAGGTGAGCTTAAGCCTCTGACCAACCACCCCTTTTACTTTTACTCTTTTTTTTTTTTTTTTACATGTATGTGGGCAAAGGGGGCTGAGGTAAACCTAATGAAGGAAGGTTGTGGCCATGTCTGGGATAGACGGAGTAGGGGGGGAAGAGTAGAGGGGCCGTGACCAATGGCGTTAGTCTCAGTGGGGGTCAGGCTGGCGCCTGAGGTACCCCTCTGGTGCGACTGTGCAGAGGTGGCACTGGAGCCGACAGGCTGAGGGAGGGAGAGGGAGAGTGGCCCAGAGAGAGAGAGGATGTGTGAAGTTTCTCTTCCTCCGCTCCCTGTGTAAACATGAAACCAGTAGTCGCTAACTAGAAAGTTATGAGATTTGCATGCTGAGAGGGACAATAAATTAGGGCTTTAAAACTCTGACACACTTTCCCAAACCGCTGCTGTACCTAAGCAGCCAGATAACAAAGAGATGGAGGGCAGTCTAAGAGGGATGCTGAGGACCTTGAGGATTTCCACAAAGCATCCCTCTCTGTCTCCCTACACCACCTCTATTCGACCATCTCAAAGACTTCATCAAAAACAGCCTCCTTGGACAGTTTTTATCTGCAAATTCTACTCCGTCTACGTAATTCACAGTCATGTGAACAAGTGGAATTTTGGTTATTGGGAGCTGACTCACTAACAACAAAGAAAGCCTGAGGATGTGATGATACACATGTATTTCCTAAGGGAGCCAGCGAAATGAGACTTACACGAGCCCAGATTAAAAGCAGAAATTTGTTTTCAATTAGTCATGGCTTGTATTCAACACGAAAAATATGCCCGTAAGAGTATCCCCAGAGGTTTCAAAGAACTTCAGTTAAAAAGGGAAACGAAAAGGTGGTTGATTAGATGTTGAGATGCCACATTGTTTTAACCTTATGATAGAGAATTGCTCTGAAGATATAAAGAGAAATAAACTGTAGAGGGTAGAGGAGAGAACTTGGCTCAAAACCAGAACACAAACAGCGACGGGACAAGCACAGGGACAGCCTTACAAGAGGACGGATCACTGGATTTCGGAGGTATCCCCAGTTAGATCTGGGAGAGATCACACAGGCAAGTTTAAGAGGCAGAGCACAGGGCGTTTGGGTTCACCTGCAGGCCCCGCTGTGAGCCTCTCCACAGGTTGGGTTACGGGTCAGCGCTACTCAGAAACACACGTCTTTATCTGTGGATTCACTGGTACACTTTGATCCTCTTGTATAAGGAAGGAGTCATACCTAACCGTTAATTTCAATATCTAAAATCATGTGTCAAACACATGCATCTGTGGTCAGCCTCCTGAGTTGTTACCTGGGTGAGAAATTCACTCATTCACCAATGAGTCAGAGTTTAAGAGCCTCAGCCGCTCTTTGATGTGAGGAGCTGTTGCTTTGTTTTGCCTTTTGAAGTCATGGAATCATCACGAAACGATGATTACGCACCACTCCTCCCAAAGCATGGGCAACGGCTTGAGGAATTCTGTTTATGAAAGGAAAGGTTTACAAGTATCCCACTGGAAAGTTTATGTTCAAGATGTGCTGTTGCAAATCAATGCCGCTTTGTAGCCAGTGGCAACCACAGTGGTTCTGAAATCTTCCAAATATTCTGATACTGACCAAAGCTCAGGGGAGGCTTTAGCACTCAGGAGTAGTTACGGAGGATAAACTAACTACAGTAGAACAATGTCATGGCAGATTTCCATTACAAGGATACGCAATCCCAGCCCAGGCTCAGTGTGCATTAACAAACATATTTTCAGGAATTGTACTTCAAACATATGGACACAATCTCCCGGTGAGATACCTCATCTGACTCTTTTATGACAGTGAGTCTGTTTCACCACTCCCTGCTGCAAATAAGGCAGGAAATTAGTCCTGAAAAGAAGTTTGGTCCTCGTGTGACATTGAAACATATTGCTCCGTCACTAAAACTTAGAGAAGATGTTGTGACTTGATGCTGATTAACACATGGCACACATTGCATCACACCCTAAGTCCTTATACTTCAGGCCTCAGCTGGTGAGTATTATAAAATATAACTTTCGTCCATTTTGCTGAAACTGTCACTATAATCTGAAAGAAGTATGATAATCTGTGAAAAAAATCCTTCCTCTGACTACTCTATTGCCTTGTAACGATTCAAATGGGCTTACTGCACGTTAACAATGACAACCAATCCGAGCCAAGGAGTCTCTAAGGCAGCTGTCAATCATATCGATACCTCTCCGGAAGTGTGGTCAAACTGTCAGACTAGGCAGCACTGATTCTGTTACTGCATTGCCTATTTGTCGCCCCAAATGTTCTCAGAAACATATTTTAGTGTACTGTTTAGCTGTTATATGAGAAAGTTAGTTCAGGTACTTCAGTCTACCGTTTCCACAATGGCACCTGTGTCACAAACGTTCTCATTTTACAGCTAAACAGTACACTAAAATATGTCTGTGAACATATTTGAGGCGAGAAATAGGTAATGCAGTGACAGAAGTTTTAAAGTGTTCCAACCAAATGACCAAAAGCATGTTTTTAGATATTCACCTCTCAGATTTCTGCCTCCACATCAAAACAATGGAGGCTAACACAATTTTGTTTGTGGTGCTCACAGTAAATATTTAACATAAGGAATCCTGGGTGCCTAGTGGTGCTAACTGACCTTTGTTGCACATCATAACCATCTTTCTCTCTTCCCATGTTCGCTGCCTGTGTCTCTTGTTTTAACTATAATGTAAATCTATAAACTAATACATGCAACCACCCAAAAAAACAACCATTTCAAAAAGAAAATCAACACCAAATTCTCATCTAGAACATCCAGAAACAAGTTCCCTAAACACTCCAATCATCTAGTTGTGCGCAATTTTTGTAGTGACTTTTTCTTTGGTAGAAAAGTTCCAATAATAACTCCGAGAGTTGCGTGTGAACCAACCCTTTAAGACCCTTCTGGTCTCATGTTGACTGTTATCTCCATTTATCTGCTGATTTGTGACAGCATCGCTCCACAGGCTGCTGTACACGCTGCAATATACAGTATAATTGTATGATAATGGCAACTTCATCGAGGTAGAGAGGTACTGGCACAAGACAAGTCTCTTTAAACGCCTTGCACTGATATCAACTCAAAGCCTACAGCCTGACAGGATTTTAATAACAACACAAAATGCTGCCGGATCCATGCCCACAAGCACCAGTGCCAAGCCTTCAGTAGAGATATTGCAAGCAGGTGGACTCTAAACTGGCCAAGTGACCTGAATCTGGTGCCACATTTATGTGACAGCAGGAGAAAGAGATGGAGCCATCTGTGGCAAACGGAGACGCCTTAATGGCATTCACACGGATGCGGGGGAAGGTTTGTGTATAATAAAGTTTCGGTGAAACAAACGTAGAGCAGCATATGGGTGTCTAATGGCCGGCGCTGACCATCACTTTAATGATAAGTAAGCCATAAGTCATGAAAATGTGTACACAGTTACCTTCATTAATTTACCAGCCAGAGTACTTGTGTTTAAATTCTTACACTCTGCCAGAACAAAAGTTATGAAGGTTGAAAGGGACTTAGGCGTGGAGGGATTCTGTGCACCTTTCTTTCTTTTTATGTGTGTTTCCAGCAAAACTAATCCCCCCAATGTGCAGTTTGTAGACCTGATTCTTTCCACGATAGAAGGCACAAAGTCAGGGTACTTTAACAGAGCACTACCAGTTCAGAGGCAGATATGACAACTATAATAACAGGTGGGAAGACCAGTGTCTTGGTCAGAAAGGGGACAGAAAGTGAGAGGATGAGTGTGTGTCAGGAGAAGCTCTCCGCCTGTCCCGGTGGTCCCCAGGCCTGATCCACTGAGGCCGGCCAGTCTTTACAAGGCCGCGGCCAGAGATGTCCTGCCAGCTTTATGGCAGCCAAGAGTACATGAGAACCATGTTAGAGGCAATGTGATCCCTTCTACAGGCCTGTAGACTCCTGTCCTCATGCTGTCTTACAGCGCACCGAGACGCCCTCTCCCAGCAAGAACAAACACACACACACACACACACACACACACACACACACACACACACACACACACACACACACACGCACTGAGAGGCAGATTCTGCACCACCCAGCTGACTGTCTGACATGGCAAAAAAACATAATTATACCTTTCTCTTTTTAAAGGTCCCATGCTGCTGTCTGGGTGAAATGGGGGCTTTTCTAGCTCTGTTAGCTCAGTTTCATGACTATCTCCTCGGCTGTAAATCCTCTGTCCAAATGAATGTTTCATCTTTGAAGACACTGGGAATTTTCTTCAGGGTCCTTCACAGCTTTACACGAGACAAGGCAGCGTATGAGCAGGACTGAGGGCAACATCTATTATCAGACTGACAGCAAGATCTTGAGCTTGTCATCATGTGTCATTGAAGATGCCTTCTCTTGACTGACACAACTCGAGGCAGATTTGTGATTACATCAGTGAAAAAGTACTTCACAGGAGTCAAAGATTACACGTACACACTCAAAGACAAAGTCTAAACCGTAATCAGTTATTAAGTTAATGCAATCTGTTAAAGTGGTAATCAGCGTTTCCTGTTTTTATTATTTGTTGCTGTTTTTTGGTGCTAAAGGGTCACTGCTGAGTTACATTTGCATTTTTTGTTTCTATATCATGGCCATCAATTCCTGTGTGCATGAGGATTTCCCCAAAAACAGGAATTAAAAAAGGTATAGCGCAAAACTGATACACATTTCGGGGCCCAGTAGCTCAGTGGTTAGAGCTGTTGTCCCATGTACAAAGGCATCGTCCTTGCTGTATGTCTTTCCCCATCTCTCTCCCCCTTCATGCTATAGCTATCCCTTCAAATAAAGGCAAAAGCCCCCAAAAGTATCTGGAAAAAAACTGACACATTTTTCCGTGTCTGTGATTTAGATAAAAAGTCTCGACTCACCAGCAGAGATAAATCCTTCCATCTTCTCCTTGAAGGGCTGGAGGTGTTCCTCTGACGAGTTAGCACACACCTTCTGCACGTTCTTCTCACAGGCTGATAGAGAGAGCAGAAAGAGAATGGAGAGATGATGAATGATATAAATGCCTCTTCATAAAAGGGAATGCAAAAAAAGTAAGGGGATATAAACAATTAAAAACTAAGAAAGCTAATTAATAACATGGTGTTAGGTTCATAAAATGTGATGAGGATAAAAAGGAGATTATTCGAAACAAGCTTGGACCATCTTTAAAAGCTGCTCATTAAAGTCTTCTTTCTTGTTTTGTAAAGTGTATTGAGACACTGTGACGTCCGCCCAAAATAAACACACTTACAGACTAATCAAATGTGCCACAATGGAAGCCACAGACACACTCCCCTTGTTACATGAACAGAAAATGACAACAGCGATGGAGGGGAGACGAAACTGGGTATTTAACATGTTGTTGCTGTTTCTGAGGTCTTAATGTTGAACCCTGGGAAGGTGTAGTCAAAGACAGATTTCCACTGTGTATCCTGCCCTCAGACCTGTCTGTCCATGTGAGCGCAGCAGATGTGTTTGCTGTTTGCGGATGGGTTTGGTGCCAAATGACCCAACTCACACAAGCTCAAGAGGAAACAGCCGTGACTGAGCATGTTCCAGCTGAACCTTCTCCATTTCCTCTCCACTGTAATCCCTACTATACACACAGACGCCTGGTAAAGAAGAACTTCGGCATATTCCTCAAACCTGTAAGTCATTAATGGCTGCAATAAATACCTCAACTTGCTTATGACTGCATAGCATAACAGTTCCGCAACACAACAAGAGCATTAACAAGTCTGGCCGCTGTCTCACTCGACGGCGTCGCTGCTGTTAGATCCGAGTTTGGCTCTCATATGTTCACACGTGGAGCTGCTGCACCTGCAGCTCGGTGAACTCAGTCTATTACATCTTTTATTTATTGGCTGTCTTAATAAATCAGGCAGGAAACACCATGTCTGCGAGTTAAAATTGAGGAATAACGACACACAGCCTCACCGTCTGGATTCCAGGACACTTCTTAAATTCACTGATAGTGAGAAGCGGCGGTGATCAAAATAAAAAACAGAAATCAGCAACCATGCAAACACGTCAACATATCCTGCATGGACAAACCGCGTTTCCTTACCAGAAATCCCCCAACTCAAAAGGACCCATTAAAACAGTGTTCAAAACAGCAAGTCTACAATTTAGAGGCGGCTCTCTTCCAAATGTGGTCCAGACAGCAGAGGCCGCAAGAAGGAAACCCACAAAAACACAGCAGCTGTAAAGAATAAAAACTAAAAGCTCCGCTTTGAGACATTGTCTTGGAGTGATGATACATTTTTTAGAGGAGTGTGTTCAAAAGGAGGATTCTACTGCGAGTAAAAGACTAACGCCATGCAGCAGGTCAGATGGAAGACCTTAGATTTCAAGGGCCTTTACCTGGAATATTAAAAATCTTTACTGGTCACAAATAAAGCTCAAGTGTGTTTATGAAGCTGTGATTGTGAATGTGCTGCACAAACAGTTCCACAAACAAAAGAAATCAGATTCAGCAAAAGATATGACAACTTATGATATATGTTTTTTGTGTCTAAATTAATTCTAAAAAAGTATTTTAAAAGTTTAGAGTATTTTAAAACCTGTTTTTAGCATCTGTGTCAATGGGCTGTCTAGATATGGAGAAAATAAAATGATGAGAAACATAAACTGTGTCATTTGTTCATGTGGGCTTGTGAGTTATTACTTTGATTAGAGTAAATTTTATTTGTGTACTTTTCAAAATTTGAGCCAAGTGTGTAATGTTGACCAGATGGCATATAATTGCTATTAAAAGGCTCAGTAACAAAACAAGCACAGGCTCATGGATCCATCCAAAAATACCCTCACTCAGTTTGAACTGCAACTTTAAATATTTTAATCGATCATTGGATCAATCAACTCCACTTTAGAGTAAACGTGTAATTGATTTATATCTTTGTAGAGAAAAAGTTTGAATTTAAAGGAAAATTTGAGACTAAAAATTCAAAAACACATCTTGTATTGACTTTCTCACCGACTATTACTGTAGATGTAGACTAGTCTCGAAATCTAAATGCATATATAGATATATCTCTATAGTGAACAGCAGCATGCTTGGTCACAATTTAGTTATTGACATTATTACTGGTCAAATTTTATGTTAAATAATATGCAAAGGAAAAATAAATGGAAAAAGTCAGAGGTAGTTTTTGTCTTAATTCTCTTAAATAAGTTAGAAACAAACAGCACTTATGTTTGACTGAACAAAGCTGAATTATGCAGATCTAAAACTCATTTAAATTTGAAATTAATTACACAGTATTGAAAAATTCTAATGACCACTGTGACATATAGCTACTGAAACGACAAATCAAACTGTTCAGACAATAATTACATATATGTACAATCAGCACTTTCATATATATAATACTTAAGGAGCCACTGAGATCATCTTGATTAATGTAACATTTAGTAAAAAATTAATATACACTAGGTTGACACAATTCATATATATGTGTCTAACAAAACAAACTGCGTGACCCCTACTTTCCACAGTTACAACAGCTTCTCCTCTCTGTTTGTGACCAGCAAGGAAAACACAGCTGATTTTCCAGTTTACAACCACGACTGCACCACAGTGTCGCCCCTCGGCTGCTGGTGGCACAGCTCGTCCCGTCAAGCTCTCTGTCCACAGAGGACCAGCGTCCCGCCGCAGACAGACAGGATCATGATGGGAGCCACAGCAGCCGATCTTTAAAGCCCTTCCACTGTTGCTATAAGGGGAAAACAGATGAGATCACGGGCAGTGGACTCAGCATCTTTGGGAGCGGGAATGTATTCTCCATTAGGACGACATCACTGATCAAAGGCTCTGTGAATATCTATATGGCTAGAAATAATTTGTCAAACCAGTGTTTGTACCCGGAGTCACAGTTACAGATTGATTTGGTTTTTGTGGACTGTGTTAAACCAGCAAAAACAGAGGAAGTTGGAACATGTCCTGAGCTAGATTTGAGCAAACACATCCACAGCCACAGGTACAGAACACCACACTGTGGGAATACACACAGACTGAATCAGAGCGGTTATCTTGAGACACTCGAACACTTACAAGCATGCATCTATTTCTCCTGAGGAATCATTGCTCAATCCATCATATCCGAATGGGAGAGTGTCGACCAGCTATTGTGTAATACATGACAACAGCTGCGGGTAAACAGGGTGGTGGTGGTGGAGTAAACGGGAAGAAAAACAAACAAAAGAGCCAGACTTCTGCTCCAGGATTTACCCTGTGCGGTTTGCAAAAAAAATTGGGCGACTTTGATGTCAATATGTACTTACGATTTAACCGCAGCCCCCACTGCAGCTACCAGGAAATCACAGCACACCGAGACAATGCACAACTGTGTGTGGATTAGAGAAAATGCTTAAGCAGTGGATGGGGAGCCTGCGGAGCACCACAAGATGAGTGAACTAGCTGTGTGATGAATGTGTCTGTCTCAGAAACGCCCCGCCACCTCCCCACTCTGTGGCTCTGGGTCATTATTAAAAGTAAACACTGAGGGAGCAAACTATCAGAAAGGAGAACACGGTGATTCCTTGTTGTACAAATTCCTGCATGTAGAATCAGATGCTGAACCTCTTGTACGTACTCTGGAAGATGTTTTACTGCTCTATCAGCGATAAAACCAGCTCCAGCACTGGCATATTCTAGTTATTTATACCTGGAAAGTAAAATTCTCTCACTGATCCCCAATTATCTCCAATTCCAGCAGACTGTCAGACTTCCAGCTCCCCTTTCTATGGGATTAAGCCTCCTGTCCCCCCTCAGTGAGGCCAGCCAGGAGACTGCCTCCGCAGGGAAAGGTAAGACACACTCTCCCCTTCCCACTCTTCATAAATCAACCCGTATCCATCAAACTATAACCTTTCTCGTAAATCTTTGCTGCAGAACACTGTGCTGACAGGTAGAAACATGAGGCAGGGCTTACAACATGACACGAAGCATTAACTCTTGTTAAAATTTGGATGCAGGGAGCATCAAAGTCACTCCGGTGCTGCCTCGTGAAAAATTTCTATGAATAGTCAGAGCAGTATTTGTCTACAATCGTCCTATGGGTTCAAGCCTGCTGGTGGTGGAAGAGGGTGAAAGGGTACAGATGACCCTAACTCAAGGCCCAGGGGAGGCCCATGAAAAGGTCTGAGCACCATTGGTGGTGCTGAAACTGGTGTGGATGAGGAGCTCAATTTAAAAAAGTCCACTTGTCCATAATTTCCAATGGCTGGCCTGAACTATTTTAACTTATTTAATCAACATTTTTATAAAACTTGGCAAAAACTTTGAACAGATTTGACTCAATATCAAACAGGGCTGTACCCAGTGCTATTTATTTATCTATTTTTTTTTTACATTCAACGCTTCTATTGAGGTTTTCAAATGTCTGGCACCATCACCCTAAAAAAATAAAAATAGAAAATCCTCAATTTGCAGTGAAAATCTTGTTTTTGAAAGGCTAAACACCAACAAATATGGACTGAAGCAGAATATTTCTTTAATTAAAACATGTTGGAAATTTGGAAACAATTACATTTATCTTTTTTCAATCAATTTTGACTTTTGGAATTTACGACGCTCTGAAGTTACTGGAAATGTTTGGATTACACAAGTGAGAAACAATCATACACAGGCATCACTGGAATCTAATTCTACAAATAGCATAATACTAATCTGCAACTGTGCAGAGAAAAACAGGTTTAAATAGAATGAATACACATGCAAAATTAAAAAAAAAAAGCTGTGCAGCATTTGATGAATGTTATGAATGAAGTGTTCTGCGTAGCCCTATAATTAAAGTACATGCCATTTGCACCAATCACTGACAAATATCCCAAAATTCAGCACTACTTTTCTCCTGTTTGGTGAGACGAGCAGTGACTGCACCTCAGCACACCGACTTCACACACGCCGTTCCGAGCGGAGCCTCCGTCGTAAAACAGATCTCAGGCTAAAGGCCCTGCCTGAACCTGACATTAAAGGCCATTTAAAATCAGGACACTGGCTGATTTGCCACAGTGATGAATGCCTAACCCGGGCCAGGCCTTCTGTGAAACACTAAACTCCCCTGAGCAGCAAATGAGCTCTGACTGTTTCTTTTTATTTGATCCTATTTCATTCGGTAGCGTCCCTGACTCTCTGTCCAGTCCAATTACACGGCAGTTTGAGGGATCTTTATGTGGGTACTCACTGGTCTGAAAATACAACTTCAAGTTTGATCAGTGACTCCTCGTGATGGACCTGCAGTTGTGAGGGATTTTAAAGATAAATGCAATGATTGGTTTGGGTGATGGGTGCTGAAGATAATTGAACGAATATACATGATTTGAAAAAGTATTTGTCTTTATGTGAGCTGAGAGTCCTACAGTAGGTCTGGGTCCTCATGGCCTCTCACTCATCCCTCTCCCCCTGAGAGGAGCACAGCGAGAGGTCATCACCCTCTCCCCAAACAGGAAGCTCCATCAAAAGAGGATCATGTTTCTGCACAAGCCAGTGAAGGAAAGGGCAGCCAAGCGAACGGGGAGCGGCTCCTGAGCATCACTGATGACTACATGCTGCACACACACACATGCAGCAAAGCACAGAAATGTCATCACGTCTGCAAACACACTGCTGTGCCACTTTAAATACAGTATTTGTATGAGAGAGACATCCATTGATGCTGCCTAAGAAGCTAGGAGACACTGCTAGTGCCGAGTCTCCTGACCTTTGACCCAAGCCTGGAGGGCAAGACACCGCCGACCACTGCAGTCGCCACCTCGGGATCAGGCAGCCTGGCTCGTCTCAGCCGAACAGCGCGAGTAAACCAAAGCGTGATTCAGTGTTAGCCTCTCAGTGTCAGACACAATTCACAATGTGGGTGGAAGTGATCTGTGTTAGCATTATAATTAAGACCACTTGCTTTCTTTAGGCTGGTTTATAATAGCCAGGCATAAATATTTATTCCTGGCGGCTGGAGAGGATAAAAATGGTGGAAGTCAGAGGTGGAGCTCACCAAACATCTACAATCCGACGCTCGCCCTGTGATGCTAATACCCCCGAGGACTACTGTGCCAGACTGCGCTGCAGCAGAGATCAAATACGAGGGCCCTTGTGTTGCATTTATTGTCTTCAGGTCTTCTATTTTTCCTAATAAATGACTGACAGCTTGAGGTGGGTCTGGGTACTTTAGTAGACTCTTTGTATTTTTCCCCCAGGTCAGAGAGGAGAGGGCTTTAACAGCGATCTAAAAAACGTAGGGGAGAGCTGCGGAGCATATCTAATTGCTTTCATATGCCATATTATTGGTTGATTTAAATAACCACAGACACCAGGGGCACTGGGGGGCATCGCCTTTAACCTCCGCATCGCCCTGACCAAGACTGACTGGCTGGCTGGCTGGGTTACTGAGTGGCTCGGCGCCCACGACACTTTGAGCACCAAGATCAATCTGCAGTATCACTCTGATGCTTTATCAGTGACCTAAAATTTGCTTTCTGGGTTTTACTCCTGCTTTTCGGTACTCTAGAACAAAGAGGTGTAGATGTTTCTATCACTGGTCCCAAAAGAGGAGAGGCTGTGATGTTATGATGATACAGCGGTTAAGACATACAATGTCTGGAAACTGGGAAAAGCCGCCTCAGGCCATCCAAGGTCCTTAATACACCCACAAACCTCTTCAGAGGGCAGGAAGAGTACATGGGATGTTACATTTACATTCAAACTGCTCTGGTGAAAGACGTTACTGTATACAATTACCCTGACTGATTTACAATGAAACAAATGTGACCTAAGCAATAAAATGCTATGTGGTGTGCGGTTTGAGCCTCGACACCCACAGTGAAAATGAATGCACTTATACAGCGGGGCATGTCCTACCAGTCAGATCTCTCTTCAGCTTCCTGATGTCCTTGGTGAGGTCTTCAAACTTAACTTGACCAGCCTGGAAGAAATCCTGAGGCTCCGGCATTGGGAACACGCTCTTTTCTGTGCCGGCGTTCTTGAACGGAGGAACAAACATTAAAGTGTTGGGTGACAGATGGTTTAAGAGTGTAAAATTGTGTGAATCTGACTGATGGTGCCTTACCTTGTCAAAGTTACGCAGGTAGTATAAAACCACATACTCCACCAGGTTTATATGATTGTCCTAAGGACGAAAAGGTGGAAATTATACTTCAAATTAGGTGTTAATATATCACTCTAACATGTATAGACCTATGTCGCTAATATCTATCTAGTAATAATGGCAAACTTTCCCCCAGTTTTCCTGGGAGACTGCCATTTTTCATTGCCCTCCCATGGTTCCTCCTGGGGTCACTCTTCTACCATATTTCTCCAAATTTATGACCGACCTTCACACTTTATATTCCTTTTCATTATCACAAACTTTTTCTGGCACTCTACATCATGTATAAGCTAATTCGAAGACTCTAAGTATGTCCACCCGGACAACAATAAAGCTACACCAAATGCTATTTCCTGGCATGCACGGGACCTCATCCTCCTCAGTGTGTGACAAGAGGAGAAAAAAAATGGAGATCCGCTAAAAGTGCTTGTTTTTGCCACTGACAGGCTCAGACTGTTATTAGAAATGTCTGACAACACAATAGAAACCCCTACAGAGAAATGAAATGTTTTCCCTACCATTTGTTGATCTGGTGTGTTTGTTAGTGTGTGTAACTAAAGCCCTTTTTAAATAGGAATTGTGCAAATTTGCAGGAAAGCCCAATCAGTCTTTTTTCAGCATTGACTAACCCTAACCCTAAAAACAAAATTGGGGAGTGTGGCAAAATGCCGCCTACCTACTTTTGTTTATACAGAATGCGCCTTTTTCGGGCAATGGGGGGCGTGAGCAAGTACAAAACATGTNCGTGTGACGTAAACAGTGACGTGGGAGGGAAGCCGCGGCTGGTCAGTCCTTAGGCGATTCTCTTGTAAGTCGGCCCGTTCTTCACCGTCCCCGTCATCTGACAGTTAATGGCCTCTTCATTTGCGAGGACAAGGAGGGTGCGCAATTCCTTGTCTCCCCAGTTGCTCATCTTTACAGTGTCTATCAGGTTTGCGTTTCCCTCTTGCTACTAGCTGCTCGCTAATTCCTGCTATCAGCTGTTTCCTGTTTATCCACCGCAAAATGGCCCAACATTCGCAGAAAATCTGGCAGTGTAAAATGGGCTTAAGTCTCAATCCAGGAGAAATCTCGGTCTGAAATCTCATGGATTATTCCACGTTGTCGAGATCACCTAAATATTGAGCCATGACATTGAAAATCTTTTAGATAACAAGAACTCTTCCTGCTGCTCACCAACTCTTGTTAACATTTCCACTGTTGTTTTTTCTGCAACAAGTCACCTCTTGTGAGATTTCAGAACGAGACCTCTCCTTGAGTGAAACTTTGTCACAATAACAAACAAACCAGTGTAGGGTAAGGAAAAATGTTTACTTTCTCTGTATGGTCCTTTCCGTAATGCTGTCAGACACTTATAATAACAATCTGAGCCTGTTTGTGGCAAAACAAGCGCAGCACAATGGACATAAATTGATGTACAATTGCCCGTAGGGATTACATTGCAGCCAGTTTTTCTGCTGTGGCTGCAGTGGTCTCTCTCAATACTGGACCAATTTCAAAAACTGTTGTCTCTATTAGTAACTGAGACACAAAAACATGGGAAAATAGGGTCTACACTGAAAAATACCAAAGTTGTCCTTAAGAGAAAAAAATACTCTTGAAAATATCAGACTTCCTGGAAAGAAGAATTCCCATTTTTTATGTAAAGGTTTAAAGGAAAGGGGCATGCATTTTAAAAGGACTGCCGCGTTGTTTTTTCCGTGGAGCTTGGGGTCGTGCAGTGAGATGAAATGAATTATTCAATATTCTTTCCTTAGATTTAAAAGTATAATTTAGTATTTAATATAGAAATGCTTCTTCTATTTTTAAAGTCTTAAGGTTGGTGGGTATGATTATGAGTGATGGGTTACCCTGCTCTTGACGTCCTTTAGTTTGGGGAGGATCTCCAGTCCAAAGCCATCAGCCTGACCTCTTGTCCTGTTCCCTCCGTTCATATAGTTCCCAAAGGCCAGAACGAGACCCAATACATCCCGCAAGGCGTCACACTCTAACAGCTCCTGACACAGACACACACAAACATGGCCTTTAGGTTAGTAAACCTTCACACAGCTTAATGACACCTTTCTGAAGCACTGTTTGTTGACGTGATGTTCTTACTTTGCTGACATTCGAGATGACCTCCACCTTGCGACGAATGGAGGAGATGGTATCGAGGAACACTGACTGGAAGATGATGCAGTGTGCTCGGCCCTCGAAGTTGGGAATCTGGGAGAGCTCATAGAGAAACCTGGAAAACAAAAGGGGAGGAGGAGGTGGCGGTGGAAGAGAATGGGGTGTGATGTGTTATGACAGAATTAAACAAAATGTCTAACAGGAAGAACTATTTTGGGTCCTTGGCAGGCCGCGCTTCCCCATGCAGGCCGGCTGAGTCAATGTTGCTGTTCACAGGCAGCTGATAGTCATGAGCGGTGCTGCTCGGCTGGGTTTTAAAGGTCCACGGGGTCGGGTGGAGGGAGAGCAACGAGCGGCGCACGGAGATTGATCAAAGGTAGCTCCGGCCTGATGCGGGACGACTTATGTAAACAGTGCCGTGTCAGAGGGGAGCGGAGCGGTAACATCCTGTGTGATTAGGCCCTGCTGATGGAGGTAGACGTTGAGTAGGGATGACTCGGGCAGCCGCAGTGACAGCTCTGGTCAAACATGGAAATAGGAAGGCCAGGCTGAGCGGCACCGCCGGGTCCTGGCCTCGTTAGCTGACTCAGACTACTTGACCCTGACAGGAACTACTGAAGCAATGTCCATTAATGCATATGTTACCACACACACAAAGTTGTAGTGGACTACACATCAAATAATATAGATTGAGGGAATAGACAAATGATGCCCTAATCTGTAAATAAATGTTGATCATGTTTTGAACCATATTTACGGTCGTTTAAAAAAATTATAATACCAGTACCCTTGAAGGAATACCGATACCAACAGAGTAATTTATTTGTTAACTGTAATGTGAATGTAGTGGCATGTAGTATAGCCATACTTTCAAATGTTTTGGCGGCATTCCAGCAAGCTGAACTGGCAACTCTGTCAAATTCACCACTCTCAACTTCACCCCACCACAGACTATTTGGGTTGTAGCTGCTGCTGCGGGAGTGTGAGCTCCACACTGAGGACAGTTGGTGAGAGTCAACCCAGCTGCACACACCCGGCAACAGTTAGCATCACCCAGCTAGCGTCTCCTAACGGTTACTAAATGGTTTAACGACAGAGTTGAGCCATTTCAATGTTGATGTGTTGGGACTGTTTAATAGCTCGGTGTTGGATGTTAGCCGCTGCTGCTATGTTGGCTTGTGCTAACCGGGCAGAAGTTGAAATGACTGTTCGCTGCTAGGATAGTGGCTCCAGCGATGGCAGCAACTGAAAGTTTGCTGATCTGCCAGGGAGTCGGGAAGGTCTAGGATCAGATCCTGACACAAAAACAATCCAATCATTTGACAGGAGATGTTTTGATACTTGGTACTGGGTTACTTTCGTCGATCCCTTAAAGGTGTGGAGTACTGATACTCAGCCCTACCAATAACTAATGAATTCTCTTTTTTTTTCAGTGAACAAAAATGACCTGTAAATTCAAATAATCTAATAAACAATTAATACTGGAAGAATTTCATGTTGTTTGTCATTAATTGATACATCTCAGACAACTGTGTAAATTTATTCAATTTAGCTAAATCAAATGAATGGGTGAAATATGAGGCTAATACATACTGATAGAGCTAAACTCAACACCTAAACTCATCTTAATTTATTTGTCAAATTAATCATAGTTATATATCATGATTTATTAATGCATCATTTTCTTTGTGGAGTACTGACATTTTTAAAAAAACATTTCGGTAGAAGATCTTACTGTTCAGGTTTGTCCAGCAGTTTGACTTCATCGTCTTTAGATTTCTCATAATGACCCGTTATCTTGGCCATCTCATCGCTGGTGGCCCTCTGTGAAGACACACAAGTCCAAAATCAAGATGTAGATCAACACAGCTGAATATGTTCAGTAAGAGAATGACATACAGTAGGAAGCAGAGCAGGTACTGTAACTGTTGGAGTGCAAGACGCTGCACAAGGATAAAAAATATATATATTTGCACGGATAATAGGACGCATACTACAGCAATAAAAATAATAAGGTTTCACTATTCTCTTTAAATCTGTCAGATGACTTTACAGCCTTATGTTTCTCCTTTTTTTATTACCTCAGACAGGGTGCTCCTTCATACTTACATTTTCATATAAAGCCTCAATGGTCTCCAAATCCACCACAGAGTTGTCCACAGTCAGAACAGCTGGAATAGTAAAGACAGTCTTTATAAGCAGTCAGTCTTATAAATGGATAAGCTCTTAGCCAAAGCGTGCAACTTTTAAGCGCTGCCAGTGCTTCAAGAACACTTGTTTTTTTCTGCAATTTTGCTAAACTTTGGTGAATAGAATATATTTGTGCAACCAGTGTGCCAGTTGTGTCCACTCACATGTACACTGCACCAACAACCACAACACATCATCCAATTACCATGTAGTTGAATTATACACCTAATTTAGAACATTAGCTGAAGGTGGTGAAGCTGGGAGTGTGGCCAGGCTGTAGAGGCAGATAAACAGTATGTGGGTCAGACTTGGTCCGAGACCACAGATCCTGGGCCAACACTGGCTCAAGACAGAGAGCCTGAAACTGCTTAACCTCTGAGCCCACAGCTAGAACCACAACAGCTGACTGTAATGATTTTTAGAGCGAGGCAGGAGAAGGTGAGCCAAGCAAGAAAAAAGAGGATGCAGGAGGAGGGAAAAAGGAAGAAAGAGAAAAGGGTAAATAAAGGCTGGCAGAGATGGTGATTTAGACACGATAGGACTGAGAAATGCTACGAAAACGAAGGAAGTTTCTTGACCTGCTTCACCTACGGGCTGCCTGTTTGTTTAACTTGACTCACATAGAAAAAACGAAAGTGCGCAGGGAAGGCAGAGCGTAGAGGACAGCGCAGAAAGAATAAGTGACTCCTGTTCTGTGTCTGAGAGGTGTCACTGGTTTATGGCTCACTGAGGGAGGATGGCTCCAGTGCTGCTGGATCAGCTGACAGTTGTCTGGCTGGTGTCAGCCGAGGAGGGCTGCACACCACCTACTGGTCTCAAATCAGTCATTCAATGTGACAAAACATCACTGTCACAAAGAACTGATGCAGACTCAGTGTTATGAAGGCTTGGTATCAAACCCCCATACTGTCTGATTAGAGATCATAATGTGATTTCAGCGACAAGTGTCAATAAAGTGTCTAAAACTAAAAGATTGGCAAGATACACCTTAAGGGAAACTAATGAATACCAGCCACAGTGGCCACAAGTGACAAGTACAACATGACTGTAATTTGTATTATGTAGTGTAACAGGAGCACAAAGAGAGAGGTCACAAACTAAATTCAGTAATGTCATCACAAAACCTTTCTTGTTTTGTAATGTTAGCTAAAATTACGTTAGCTTAACATACAAACATTAGAAAAACTGGGTAAACTTTGCTGAATACCAGCCACTGTATCCACACGTGACATTATCCAGTGACAGTAATTTGAGAATATATTATAACAGTAGTACAATGTACGGTATATAACAAAAATAAGCAAAAGTTTGCTAGCATTAGCTAATAGTACATTAGCTTCTTAACATATGAACATTAAAGGACCTCTATGAAGTGCCGCAGGGATGACATTTTTCTGTAGGCCGACAGGGAAGTTAGCGTCGCCCTGGTTCCTTCGTCAAAGTGCCAATGGGACTTTTGCATTGTATTTTGGATTACTGCCAAAAATAAGCTCTGTGGCAAACAAACATTAATGATACTTCCGTGTTTTGTTCAGCAAGATAGTCTTCACATGAACACCACTTTCATGACTGCTGAGGCCTAAATGCAATCACCAGAAGTAAAAAGCTAATGGTAGGCTATAAACGAACTACACTATGGTTGCATGACTTAACGTCACCACCATAACAAGACTGTAAAGGCGCATTCGGCGCAGCTTGGCGCTCTGTCGTATCATTTAGTCACTTGTTAGCAACCACCAGAAGCACAGAAGCGTCCAAGTTCAAGAGTGGGGTATTTAGTGACGTATTTTATGTCACTGAACAAAACTTAAAAGTCTCTTCAGCTTGTGGTAACCAAAGACATACTTTCAGACATCTTACCAAAAACCCACTGACTTAAAATGTAAAATTCTAACTCATTTGAAGGTTTGACTCATTCCTGGGGCACTATATTCGACATTCAGAACATTAGTTGGTAGCGAACCTCTATTTATGTAAAGGTGTAGTGAAGTAATTGGGTCCTGGGCAGAGAATGAAACATGCTCCCTGTGTGTGTGTTGTGATATTCTCACTGTTCTTTGTTGTGATAAGGTCCGGCCATGTCTGTATGTTAGTGCATGTAAGTCCTGTATGTGTATATCACTGGCTAGCTAATCTCTGCCACAGGTGCTACACGCATTGAGTGGTTACTGCGGATACCACCGTCCTGACCCACGTTGACGGGATGGCGTCAAGGCGGAAGCATAGTGCTTATCCCCTTGTTACCCCCCAGGTTAACCCCTTTAGCTCTGTCAGTGCTGTTGATGTCGTTAGCGCCGTTTACACTGTTAAAACCGTTAGCTAATAGCTGCCGGCTCAACCACCTCCATGTTGAGAACCATGTACTGTGCAGACAATCCTGGCCCAAACTCTGTATCATAGCAAAACTCTCAAATGTTTCTGGCTAACAGCCACAGTCACCAAAGTGACATTTACTCGATGACTGTATATGATAAAATGTATTGTAACATTTGCACAATGTCAGTTACACAGCAAAATCTAGCAAATGTTTGCTAACATTAGCCACCGTAAACTACTGGTCATGAGGGACCATCTAACAGTACACCCCAGAGTATGTTGAAGTATGACAAGGATTTGGTTTAACGTTTAATTGATAAGAGGAAAAATGTATTTCATGTCGTTAGTATAGCCTTGCCTTAATAATTCTCGTCTTGTTAACTTCAATTAGGTTTTAAATCATAATTTTGTTAACTCAACACTGCCAAAATTAAAAGATGGTACTTTAAACACTTAGGCATAGTTTTGGAAAATTGTGTCAGGTAGAAAATCATGTTTATAGAAGTGTAAAAAGGTGCAGGTTTTAGTATCAGTTCCATACTGACTGTGTATTGTACCACAACAAATAAAACAATTTGAACAACACAACCCTCGTCTTTTCAATCACACTGCTCCCAGCTAACAAGGTAATACTTTGCATTCTGGTTCCCAGCTGTTCCCATTGCAGAGAAGCTGTCAATGTGGTCCCAATGTCTGGATCAGAGAGAATGCTGGAGGTCCATTTCCTACATCTTATTAGAGTGGATTATTCAGTCCCTCAGCCATGCAGCCGTCAATCACACACCAAAGGGGGGCCTGCTCCAGAGTGCACAGGAGCACTCTGATCCGAGGGGAGCCGGATATCTCTCCACACCGACAGATCAAAGCCTGCCTGCCAACCGCCTCACACCCTCTCCTTCCACTTTTCACTCATCGGCTTTGGTGTGGAAGGGCATGTGTGGTGTGTGAACGTGTGTATGTGTGCGTGTGGTGAGGTGGTGTGTGGGGGTGAGCCTCTCTTTGCCCTTGAACCATGGTGGCCTTTGAGGTCCCCCAGTCACTCTGGCGGGTGCAGTTGACCCCCTCTCTCCCTCCACCTAGAGTGCTACCTTCTCTACTCCCCTCCTTCCCTCGCTCTCTCCCTCCCTAGTAGCTCTAATTACATTACATGTCCCATGTCCTTTTAATTTGGCAACAAAGGGGAGGCAAGCAGGCGAGGCCAGGGACCGGAGGCCTTAGAAGTGCTTATTAAGGTGCTGTCCTTCATTGTCAGATTCAAATTGTCCATTTCACATACAACCCCTATTAAGGCACAAGGAAGCAGCCTCACGCTGGGTGTTTTACCAAACCACCTCTACAAACTGACGCTGGAGCGGAGAGAAAAGCACTGAAGGGAAGGGAGGAAAAAAATCTAAACAAAATGGGCGTCCTGGTGCTGTGTGCTGTTTGGCTTGTGTTTGAGGTGGTTTTATGTGGTAGCACAGTGTCTGCTAACTGTGGAAGGTGGTTTTGTACATGCTTAGATCATTAGTGGGGTGTCAGTCCCATTAGGCTTGTGGAAACCGTCACTGGCTACAATAAACAGATCTGCTGGCCGCATGCTCAGACTAGGAGGCGGCAGGCACTCTCCGCCACAGTCCCAGGACAGGACCAATTCCTGGCCCATCTATGCTGTCCCCAGCACAAATATTATGTGTTTACACACACACACACACGCCTGCATTTTCCACAGAACAGCCAAGTATGCAATCAATCCATGCAGCTCCTCAAATGAAGGAGATGGCAATTTGATTTTAACCAGTGCAGCAGGGATTTAAAGTAGCCTGACAGAAAAACTGAAAAGCAGCTTTCATCCCAGTGTTGCCGTCTCACATTTTGACAAATCGAGGCATTTTTTCTTTCCCACAGTGGTAACTGGAAAAATCATCCATGTTCCACTTGAAACACAAATTAATCAGGAATAAAGTGTCTCTGGTTACAAATTAGTAGCTGTCAAGAGGCTGGAAATTACTCTCTGCTGCAGGGCTCGCTATCTCATCTCTAAAAATAACTCCATCTGCATTTCATCAGGAGTCTTCCTCAATTTATCGTTAAACTGGACCGTAAATTCACTTTATTGCTGTTGAATCTAAATAGGAGCTCATTTTCTATAAAGAGATTTAAATATCAAAGTGTGCGCAAGCATCTAGAAATGTTGAACAGACTGACATCAGAAAATATTTTTCACCTTGCTGAATGTCCTTCATATCCAGATGCAGGCTCGATATGAGGATGCCGACTGCTTGTGAACGCTTCCCGTCCAGCAGCTTGACAATCTGGAGGAAAAAAAAAAAGAAAAAAAAGAATTCACACTATTAAATATTAATCATTACACTGAAGAATATTAGTGGGATTTAGTGTAAAATCCACAGTCTGCATTTCAGTTAATAAGGCTTAAGCCGATTGCCACATCTTCAGTTAATTCTATTTTTTTTTTTTAGGTTAACAGGATCGTGACTCATTATTTAGAGGAGAACATCATTTATGTCCATTAAAGGGATTGTTTGGATCTTTTGAAGTGGGGTTGTATTATTACTTATCCATACTCAGTGTATTACATACAGTAGAAGTCAGTCGTGATGCCCTCAGTTTGAAGAAATAGGCTGTCGGACATGGAATATAAGCAATATACTGCTGTGGATGGGTCAGCAATAAAATGTATTTCAGTAACTTAAAAAAAAGTCACATCTAAAAAAATAAATATCAGTATAAGTGTACGCTATATTTAGAATATTTTCACTGTTTAACCTTAATGTCAGATAGTGAATTGCGAAGGGGAACTAAAGCTGTTATATTGCTCTCTTCAAAGCCAGACTCCACTGAGAAAATCAGTAATTTAACGACGCTGAACAAAGGAGCTGTTCGTCTACTGTTGCCTCGATCAGATAGTTTGTGTAAATGTGTGACTTTGGCATTTTAAAGGGGTATTTTGGATTCACCAAAGTCACACAATACCACCAACTAACTAACTGATCAAGGCAGCGGTAGACCAGCAGCTCCTGTGTTCAGTGAGCTAAAATTACCGTTTTTGTCAAATGAGTCTGGTGGCTTTGACGAGAGCATAGATGGGAACTGAAGCTGTTAAAGCAATGGAAATACTCTTAATATAGCGTACGCTTAAACTGTTATAGATTTTTTTTTAAGTGGCACTTTTTTTTAGGTAGCTAAAATACATTTTGCTGTTGCCCCATCCTCAGCAGTACATTGCTTAGCTTCAGTGTCCGTACTCCAGCCTGCTTCTCCAAACTGAGAGCGTAGAGGCAGACATCTACTGTTTGTAATATACTGTCTATGGATAAGTACCTCATACAATCCTACTTGAAAAAAATCTGAACTATTCCTTTAATACTATTTTGTATGATGTTAGTTTTGAATTTGAACTAATATTACTGTTAATGACTTTAAAATCTGATACAGCTTTATATCCTCACTCCAAATTATACTTCAGATGTCTTCACACCTACATTTATCATCAGCGCCATTACTCAAACACAGACATAAAACAAACTGAGGAACAGATGGTGAATAAAAAGTTCATTTCTGCGATGAGAGGCCGCCTGAAAATCACTTAGTCACTTCCCCCGGCTGTGGGAGCAGATGATAGATGATGAGCGAGACAGAGCGCCTGAAGGGCCCGGTTAGTCTAAGCAGCCTGGGAATCATCCGGATTGACCCAAACGACCAGACTAATCAACACACATTGTCATAACCCATCATCATGATGCAAACGACTGGGGAAACGCGGAGCACGCACACATAGCCGGGACACACTTTGTCAGGTTACATCAATGAGGGGGCAAAGTTAAAACAGAAGAAACGCACCTCCTCCAGTTTACCGAAGAACATGTGTGAGATATAATCAAAAAATATCAAGTCGCAGTGAAAGTACAAAGGCAAAAGTGGCACCATAAAAGGACAGTCTAGAAGAGCAAGGCACAAAGAAGCGGGGCTTTTATAACAAACTATAAATTCACAGGATTTTTATTTGTGCCTACACATGGTCACAATTACTTATGACTGAATTAGCCGTAAAGCCAGAGAGAGTTTTGGCAAGGTAAAGCCCTGCTCTAAAAGTTAATGTGTCAGGCTTCTTCATTAGGTATTATGGCGTTGTCGGCTACTGGGCTGTCCAGTGGGAGCTGGAGAGCAGAAGCCTTAGAAGTGGGTATTGCATTACAGGGCGTTAGTGGGTGCCATGCTGCTTCCAGCTCTATTACCTGGATCACTGGGGATCTCCCACTCTGGGGACTTGAGACGGCTGAGTACCAGGCTTTCCCAACACCTCTAATTAACCACTTTGGACGGGCCACACTAAAAGCAGCCCAGGAACCGTTCCCGCTTGCTGTGGCTGCAGAACTCGCCAATTAGCCTAAACAGTTACGTTAATGAGAAAAGACAACTGATGCTGGATGCTTGGTTTCAGACACGCAAACAGCTCGGGGAAGAGGAGGGAGCCGCGTGATGCTGATGCTGAGACAGGTAGACATCTAACGGCTCCCTCCTGTGGGCAAACGCAGAACTTTTATTTAAAAATTTGCTGTGCACAGTTGAATAACACAGACAGGTCAAAGGAAAGGGGAGAAGAGAGTGAAAAAGCGAACAGCTCTAAGAAAATAAACAAAATCAAGGAGGGAGGCACAGGGAGTGTCGGGCAGTTTGAGCTGAAGCAGGTGGCTGATGTTAGGCGAGGTGGGCAGGGTGATGCAGGTTCAGAGCCGAGCGGATAGTTTACACAACCACGGCTGAGCAGCCAGCCTGCTCCGCGGTGACTGTCTGTCTGACTATCTGTCTGGAATCACCCAGGCAGATGTTACAATAACAACTGGATCAAGACTTCCCATCAATAACCACCTACGATACACGCAGCAACCCCAGTCTCACCCAGCGGTGTTAATCTTACACCCACTCTCCTACGTCAGAGCCCGAGCTTCAAATATGTCTTTAATAAACGCACGATTGCTCATAAGTCATTCCCATAACTCGGTTAAAGCTTCTGTTTGTTTAAGTAGATCCGCTATGTATAAACTTGATACAGGTTTGATTTATGTGGCTAGAGGAAATTGCTGTTTTGGTGTTTACCGATGTGCATTTTTGCAAGCACACAAACTCAACAGCAGATTAAGCTCGATTGATTTCTTCATCCCTCCCTTTCTTCTAATCCCTCAATCAAGAATGCACCGACATGCCCATCCTCTCCGCCGCACCCCCCCCCCACTCCTATAGGTGCCCCATCTTCATTGCCTCCTCTAGCCAGTGGAGTGGAGCCACATGCCTGCAATTATACCCCTGGTCCAGTCCGGTCCGGTCTGCTCTGCTCGGGTGGGAGAGCTCTCTTCCATGTCATCTTCTCCGCTTTGATATGCTAATCAGCAGAGAGAGAGAAAGGGCTCCAGAGTAAACAAGAGCTTTGATTTTTCTATGGCACACATGATAAAGATTAACTTGCTCATGTAGGCATCGGCCGCATGATCCCCGAGTTTCAACTTTTAGGCGTGTGGAGTTGTTGGAAAGCGGGGAAGTGGCTCATATGCATAATGTACACACACATTCCATTCCCTCCCACTCATCTCCTCTCGCCGCACACGGCCCCGGGCTGTGGTGTTAGCATGATCTGGCAACACTTTCTGAGCAAGTGCATAATGGCTCGCGAGGACGTGCCGTCATCTCAAACACACACACGCGCGTTCCAGCACACAGAAACACACACACGTCAGTGCATACACAAACACAGGCAGAGACAAACAAACAAGGTAACTGTAACACTCTCACACACTGATTCAATGGCAACACTGTAGCTGAATTCTGTGCAGATTCGGAGTGTGTGTCAACAGGGACGGGAGGCAGGCAGTCTGCATGAGTGTCCACTGGTATTGCGGAGGGACAGAGACTACTGTCTGGTCAGACTCTGCAGAGTAAGGCAGCCTGCCCGGCCAAGTATTTATCAAACTCGTGAAGATTTCGCTAAGAATGCTCTAAGGAGCCAAATTAGGACTTCTCTGAAAGATGAAGAATAAAACAGACATACTACTTACAGTGAAGTGTTCAAGCACCTCTCAAGTATTCACATGAATGCCTAGAGAGGAATAACCAATCTAAAATAAGGATTTGACCTATATCTATCCCTTGGAAATAAACTAGAGCTGAAACGATTATTCAGTCAATCAAGTAGCTGACTGTCTAAAAATTAATCAGCAACTATTTTGACGATTAATCTTCTTGAAGTCATTTTTAAGCAAAAATTGAATATAGTTATAGTTCAATAGTAATAGATCAAGCTAAATTACTGGTATAACCTCTCAGCTACCTTTACTGATTTTCACGATTCACACACGTACTACATTCAAGAACATTGCGGTCTCTTCACACATGCCAAGGCAACGCTGGAGTAGATGGGGCAAGGGACAATCTGCCGATGGTGGTAGTGCAACACTTACGGATGCCAACTGCCATAAAACTCAACAGAAGAAGACGAAGAAGATGGATGCGCTCCAAATCGCATAGTTTTCCTTTTTACTTTTAGTAGGTACTGCAGCTGCCCTTAAAAAGTACGTACTATTGCATGCAGTATGCACACAATCGGGACATACTACTTTCTCATAACATTACGCTCTGAACTTTGACCCTCTTGCTTTTATACCTGTTACCTTGGAGATAAAGCAAATGCCCATTACCAAGTTAGCCAGAGACGGAGATCAACCTGGAGAGCTCTGCAGTTGTTACTTTGCAATGTTCGAGTTTAACTTTAAAGTTATAACTGCACAGATTGTAGATTCTGACATTTCATATTTGCGACAGTGAAATTACATCTGCAGTTCCATGTCAGTTATTATTTTTACAGTTATGTCCTTTTGTTGTTTGTAATAATTATGGTCATTTTTTTCCACTTAATCAAAATTCCTATGATTACTGGTAATCTGTTTTTTGAATGCACTGTCATCTCTCATTGCAGCTTCTGACAGCTGTCAATGAGCTGTCAAGCTGTCATCTCTCTGTGGCTCCATCGATGTGACGTATCACCTGCTGTGCAGAGGATTGTGGGTCAGAATAGCCAAAAAAGCATGCTGGCTTGCACAGTGCAAAATCGGACCAGATGTAGTAGAACATCCTGGGTTTTTTGGCATACTGCATTTCACATACTATGTATTGGGACATACTAAATATTTTTCTGGCATCCTATATAGTATGTTAGTATGGGTAGTGAGATGCGCAGGAGAAAGTAGAAATAGTAGTAGAAGAAGAAGATGACGACAGATGCATGCAGGAACTCTGGTGACATCCTACAGACCAAATCATTCATTAATTAAGAAAATAACCTGTAGATTAATTAATATTAAAAATTATCTTTAGGCATAAAATTAAGAAGTTGTACCTAACCATATAAAAAGGGTTAAAACTATTGGACAATGGCTGAAAATGTAAATAAAAGAAGAAGAAAAGCCATCCAATTTGTCTGATTTGCATTTTACCCCCCATTCAGTCCACTTTTATTATCCATTCCTCCTCTTCTCAGTAGCACCCAGTCTTAAACCTCACTCTTATCCCTTCCTCCCAAAGAAATCTGCTTCTCTTTGTCCTGTGCTTCCCTTCTTTTCTTTCCCAGCCGTTAACCAGCTGAACTTCTTGGAAGCCATCATCAGCTGATGATTCAGATGATTTCTCTCTCAAATGATTTCTCTCCCTTTAACTCAGAGTATAAACTTTCAGGGATAAAAAATGATTAAGTAAACAAGTTTCTTTCATTTTGACGACCTCTCCAGCGAGTTGAACTTGCGAGCGGGGTGAAAACAACCATGCCTTCACGTATTCACTTCCCCTCTTTAATCGTAGAGTTGGACTCTGAATGCTCTCGCTGGCTCTAAACACAGACCTTTATATTAAATGTAAGGCTCCTGTCTAATCACAGTGCTGGGAACAAAATGTCTAAACACAGATATCAAACCCAGCCAGTGCACAGTATCTAAACTAGAGACCACACGGTGCATTGTCTCACATTAAAAAAAAAAAAACCACATGCTATGTTGGACCTTTTAGATTGATATGAATTTGAACAGTGTTTCCATTAGTGGGGTCAAACATCTTCCAGGCTGATGTAAGCCCAGACAGGAGACAGTTGGCAAGATTTGTGTCTGGATGTGGCTGTCTGAGTTGGATCAAATGTTGGACAGTTAGTCGCTTTGGAGTGACCAGACTGAAGGGATGAGATCTAAGGATGGAGATCAAGGACAGGAGAAGACATGCACACACAACCACACACACATTGTGGCCCTCTGGAGCGGAGTGGAGCCTTAACAAATTGATCAGAATAGGGGATGTGTATGGATTTAGAGGGGAGAGTCTGGGGCAGTGGCCGATTTTTAACTGCTTGGACGCCACAGTGAGGACCATGAGGCGGCCAAGATGCTGACGCAGCGCTGGCTGCAGCAGAGCTGCAGAGTTGCAACATTTGACAAGACGTCAACAAGTGTCTTTGGAGGGTGGGGGAACGATAGATCAATCTGGCACAAACGCACGCCTTTGCTGACTTTTCTCGACTTGCTTTATCTTTAAACTTCGAAGCTTACGCAGATGGTAAAAACAACATAATTCTGAAGCCCTACCTATGTTACAATCCTGCACAGTGAGCCTGGCTTGCACAGAAAAACAACAAGGGAGTGAACTCATAAACTGATGTTTGGTGTTGACCCAGCATAACCTGGCAACTGCAAGCAACAATCTGGAGGAGGACCTGATGAGAGTCGCAATCCATTTCTTCCAGGTTCGACCTCTTGTTATTTCTTTCATTGATTTATGATTGAACGTGACAGCGTACAAAAAGCCTTTTTTAAACAAAGCTTGATAGGAAAGCATGCGAACAACGCCCTCAGGTGGCTGCAGCCAGAGACAAAGTGCACAAGATAATCAAATGCAAATTAATTGTGCTTTCTATGCAATCGGCGTCGAGGAGAAAGTGAGACAATTAGAGCATGTAAGCCGAACTGGGAAGAAGTAATTGGAGAAACTGAATCTACCTTCTTAGTTTTGGCTTTCTTCTCATAGGTGTCCGACAGGGGCTTCTTCTTTGGCTGTAGCGTGGCCTTGGAGAAAAGATCCTCAAACTCATTGGCGTTGACGATGTTTGGCTCCTGCAGAGAACCCCAGAGGGTGTTGTTGCTGGAAAACGAAACAAAGGTTTTAATTTATGCTGTTTTAGCTTTAAATCCAAGCATCAAAACTGAGACTCACAACGACAATAGCTCAGAGGGCAAGCTAGAAACATCTAAGTTACTTTCCTTGAGCTAAACAAATTGTGTGTTTTATTTGTGGAAGCTCATTTGATGTTTATTCAACCTGCCCACTGCTTCCAGTTTTTTCCATTTTGCTGTCCCAAAAAAAATTGGCAGGAATCTCCGCAATCTCAGCTTTAAAAAGCACTGTTTATGAGCTAGGTGATAAAAATAACAAAAAGTTTAAGACAAGCTTGTTTCTGTAATAAAGGATCATTTCCAGCGAATGCACGAGAACAAGGGGGGGCGATTGTGTGGTGTTTCAGAAGTTGCTGAGTAACACGGAAAAAACAAACAGAGGCAGAAATAAGAACAAGAGGTGTCTGAAGTCAAAAGGATGTTCAGGAGTTTGGCGCTCTGTTGCTGTTACCATCACATCTGTCTCTGCTTTCCTTCTCTAAGTCTCTTAATAAAACAGACATCAAATGGCTTACTAACAAATTAAATTTACTCTCTCCCCCTGCACAAACAAAAAAAAAAAAAAGATTCTGGAACGACGACATCTATAATACGCTGCCTGAGTACTGGTTTCCTATATCTTTTCACACGTCCCAGGCATGGGCGGATCATGAGACAATCGGACCCTGGGCAAAGGTATGTAAAAGGCCCCACCACCTCTCCAACACAGGGCAAGACACAGACTTTGTGGTGGTTTTGCCTTGTTTTTGTTGTTTTGCATCAGGGTATCCGCGGATCCTTGAAAAGTCTTAAAAAGTCTTAAATTCATGTATCTAAAATTAAGGCCTAAAAATGTCTTAAATTCATTAGAAATGTCTTAAATTGGTCTTAAATTAATTACTCAAAGGTCTTAAAATTGTTGCGGCAGGAAAATTTAATCTGACTTTGTTTCTTTTCTTTTTTTTTCTCGCGGCACTTTTCTGTGAGTGTCCATGCGCCGTCCAATAACGTCTTTTGTGCGCTCTGTGTGAAAAGGGCTTAACGGCGCGCGCTGGCCACCTGGCACTCAATATGCTGCTGTAGTGGTTTGTTTTCCAGGCATGTGAGTATCTTTGAGCAGTGAAAGTTATTATTTATGTCTTTTTACTTGTCGGCAGTGATTTGTTTTCCACAGAGCTGTACGTGCGAGCATTTTACTTGCATTTGCGACTAAAAATAGTTTTGTGCCAGCAAAATAAATCATTCAGCACGCTGTGCAAGAACAGATTTCAACCAGCAGCAGAAACGAAAGGCGAATCCTGCTGGTTGTGGGTTGAACGGGGGTCACAGACAGGAATACGGCGGTCAAATAGCCTACAGTGGCTCCGCGGCGCAAAATAACGGCTTTCCGGCAACAGAGAAGTCTGACTCCAGGTCCAGTAGCCTAATTTCCTCTTTCGTTGGCGTCATGACTGCCCAGTAGTACCTGGACAGCCGAGCCGTGGCGGCACACAGGTATGTGGCGTGTCAGAGGAGAAACGAGCCGTTCACATTTCTCTCTGTGGCAGGTAACGGCCCACAAACCTCACNNNNTTAAAAAAAGTGTTCCCCCACTTTTGGGAGTGGGGGAACACTGCTCTCTCAGAGGCCCAAAGTGTTCCCCTACTTCTAATTTTACAAATTAAGCACTGGTTATAGTACAGCGGGATCCCCCAACCATCGCTTATATTTATAGTTTTTTCGGTCTTAAATTCCATTCAAGGTGGCATTAAAAAGGTATTAAAAAGTCTTAAATTTAACTTACTGAAACCTGCAGATACCCTGTGCATGTCTTTCTAGTCCTTTTTCTGTCTCTTTGAGATTATTTTGTGTCTGTTTTGCCCATTTTTGCTGTTAATTTTGTCTATTTGCATTTTCTTTGCATGTCTTTGTGGTCTTTTTGAGTGTCTTCCTGCTCAGTAGTGTTTGGTTTCTCATTCATAGCATGTGTTTCGATGTCTCACTATGGGATACACCTCCCTGTGTATTCCTCAGAAGCATGGGAGGCGTATCCCATAGTGAGACATCTCACTTATGCTACTCTGAGAACCGGGGTAAGAAAGTAACCTAAAGCTCTTGGGCCTGTGCACCAGGCAGTAATCTGTCCATGGTTGCAGGTGGTCACTGTTTAATGACATAGCATCTCATCTGTGAGTTCATGAGACTGGCAGGTCATTCCCCCCAAGTCGAGGCAAATTAACTATGAGAAAGGGAACCTGGACGCAGCACACTAACAGCGCTGGCGGGCTTATCATGGCTTTAATACCAGCATAATCAACTGCACTGCCAGTGACTCAATCAGGGTCGAGTAAGCCCAATAGTTTCTGCAAGCAGTTGGCCTCCCATTGCAGTGGTGAGAGTATTCATCTGGGGCAGCCAAGAGGTTTTCTGTTGAAGACATAATAATACTGTCCCAAAATCCGCCTTTGATTTTGCACTCCTTTTCGAGACACTGAGGAAAGTCCAACGAGCAGCCTCCGACTCTGAACCCAACTGTGCAGGAAACTATCTTGGAAAAGAAAATTACATCCAAACCCCAAGAAATATTTCCATGCAAGACAACTTTTCTAATTGACCGGATTATGGCTATAATTGAGTTCCCCCCCTAAAGCTCTGTTCCCCTTTTCTTTACGCAGCTTCCCAAGAAAGTTTTGTCCAGCCTGCCGCCAACCGCACTTTGCGTTTCGGCTTGCATTTAAACACCTGGCGTCATTTCAAACCTTACACTGTTCCCCCTCATAACTCAGAACCTCACACCATTAACAGAGATCACACAGCTGATCCAACTATAGTTAAACATCTGACCCATTTAATGCCCCTTAACGTGGCCCTTTACAGTTAAATTTATAGCTGACATGAAAATGCTGTAGTGTAGTCGCTCAGTCCTCCAGCACTGGGCCAGGACCAGAGGGAAAGAGTGCGAACCACAACTCAGTTTCCCCCCAATAATCCAGCCATGGAAATACAAGGCCATAAAGCTTGAAGCCTGGCACTCAGAGGCAGCAACCACAGCCACTGTAAATGGGCTGAATAATCCACTTACAATTACACAGTATCGCAAAAGGGCCAGTGGATGCAGCATTGTGCACCAACTATATCTTTGATATCTCTCTGAACAGGAATGTTCAGGGCCAAACTAAGACCCCATTGGAGCAGGGTCAATGAAGCCTAGAACTTCATTAGCGCTGAGATAACTATCTTACTCCTGCAACTTCCCTCTGTCATCTCCCAGGGCTCTCTAAACGCCACTCTGATGACATGCTGCAGTAATCTGCCAAATCTTAAATGAAAATGAGGTTGTTCAGTCAATTATTACGCTAATAAAGGATAAATACAAACATCGGCTGAGGTTAGCTAGCATTGGGCTCCCTGTAGCCTTAGGTTTAAATTAGTTCAGGGAAAAGAAATGCCAAGTATAAGGAGCCATTATATGAGTTTTGTGTGCTAGTAACAATTCTGCATGATGACTGCTTAAAGGGACAGGTCACCCTAAAATCAAAATACATATTTTTCCTCTCACCTGTAGGGCTATTTTAAAATCTAGATTGTTTTAGTGTTAGCTGCCAAGTGTTGGAGAGATCAGCTGTAGAGATGTCTGCCTTCTCTCAAATGTAATGGAACCAGACGGCACTTAGCTTGCGCTGCTCAAAGCGCCAAAAAAATACATTTGAAAAACTCAACAGCAATGCCTCTTTCTAGAAATCATGACCCAGTTACTAAAAATAATCTACAGACCTTTTTTCTCTTAATTAATCTACACCCGCCAACCATATCACTGCATGGAAGGAAGTGTACACCTACTGAGCTAGCTAATGTTAAAGCTCAGCCGATGAGGACAACATTGCACTGTCACAAGCAAGACCTCCTCATCCATAAATACATACCCACTTCCGTCTGTGTGGTGATAAAGTTGGCGAGTGTAGTTTGGTAAAAAGAAAATAATTCCAACAGGAAAATGCTCACAACAAGGTCTGTTTAAGGGTGCTTTCACACCTGCCCTGTTTGGTCCGGTTCAATTGAACTCAAGTTTGTTTGCCCCCTAAGTGTGGTTCGTTTGGGCAGGTGTGAACACAGCAATCGCACTCAGGTGCACACCAAAACAACCGGACCGAGACCTTCTTGAAGAGGTGGTTTCAGTCCGGTTACAAATGAACTCTGGTGCGGTTCATTTGTGGTGAGAACTTGTTCAGACCTCGATCTGAACCAACTGCAGTCACATTACGCATTGTTTGGGTTGAACATGAGCATGTTACAGTCCTGGAGGAATATGTGCGGCTCCTCCTGTACTGCCTTACGCATTCAGTTCATCCAATGCATCCAATGCATCAAAGCATTGTTTTCTGTATGGTTTGACTAAAATGAACAATGACAGCAATATAGTCCACGATAACCAGCGCTAAAATCAACCTGCGTTGTTGTCCCTCCATTGTGACATTAGAAAGTGTCACATTTATCTGTCAAGTGTACTCTTCTTCAACGTTGTTTACCTCCTGAATTTTTCCCGCATGGAAATTCTGACCAATCAAGAGCAGCTTTCTCTCACAAGGCATTAGATCTGGTCCATTTGTAAATGCTCCCGTGAGAACATGAACCAACTCTAGGCAATCATGCAACTTTGTAACAAAATTAGTCCCTGATTCGGACCAAAACAAGCGAACTTAAGGTCTGAAAGCACCCTAAGTATGAATAAATATGTACTTTTGATTTGGGGTGAACTGTCCCTTTAATGGATATTTCCAGTTTATTACATTTTGGGTCTTATTTTTATAGTTTTGGCCATCATTTTTACAAGTTACACAATAATAACATGATACTCACCATAAAAATTTCTTATATCTGGGAGCATGGCAACATCTCTACATTAAGTTTAATGGGGCAAGAAATCAGTGCTCAGATGATTAGAGAGGTTATAAGAAAGCCAACAGTCTTTAGTTATTGGTCAAATATTAAATTGAGCACCACTGAAATGTTGACAAGAATCCCTCACTGCACAGGAAAATTGTGTGCACACAACCATGGTTGGAAGTCAGTCTGTAAATTGTGTTGAATGTTTACAACAGACAGTTTGGGCTGTAATTCTTCTTCTTGCCTCCTACTTTAAATAAATCTGGAGTGTTTCTTGTCCAGTCAGACTTTTTCATAGTAATGCTGCTACATTCCCAGACATCTCTGCGTTATTATTACAAACTGAAACGGCTAAAACACTGAAAACAAGACCCAAGCTGTTATCAATTATCCTTAAAAAGCAATATGAGTGAATTGAAGCAAACTTCCACATACTTAGTGTCCTGGATCTGTATCCTGGTCCAGTACAGAGGCTTCATGGGACAGGCCGGCTCAACGGCACTTTTCCGTGGGGCCTTCTCCACGTTTGGGCCGAAACTGAATCCCCCCATAGGGGGAGGAGGTGGCGGGCCACCGCCTGGAGGAGGGGGAGGAGGAGGTGGACCAGCTCCAGGTAGACCAGGTGGGGGAGGGGGAGGTGGTGGGGGCGGCGGACCACCTCCAGGGAGTGGGGGTGGTGGTGGAGGGGGTGGTGGCGGCGCACCAGTGTTGCCTGGCAAAGGGGGAGGAGGGGGAGGAGGTGGAGGTGGTGGTCCTGAGAGGCCTGGTGGGAGAGGGGGAGGAGGTGGCGGCGGTGGCGGGGGTGGTCCAGGAGGCCCTGGGGCCGTTCCAGCTTTCAGATTTAGTCCGATAGAGTCCAGGTCTAGTTTTTTTGGCACGTTCTGGTTGGGGCTTTGAGCGAGCCCGCCACTGTCGCCCTCAGGGCTCTTGATGAAGGTCTCCCTGTCTGTTTGGATGCTCACGGTGCGATAGGTCTTAGGTGTCAGGTCATCTGTTGTAGACACAGCAACATGGCGGACCTCGCGCTCCTGACCTGTAGTATACCCCTTGTCTCTTTGCAACTTAGCGATGACATCTTCCAGGTGTGATATCGCGACAGCGTGCTCACCCCGCACTTGGAAGATCTGAAGCTCAAAGTCGGACTGTAAGACAGAGCAGCCAGAATCAAAACAAATGCAGAATATCAGAACTTCCGTCTGTTCCCATCATATAATAAAATAAGATCATATTAGGTGACTGGCAATATGTCTCCTTGAATGAACTTGGTGTAAGTGTTTAATCATTCATCCAAGGGGTCCACTTGAACGTGATTCTTGGTTGAAAATAACAATAATGTTATTTTTTTCTCCCCTAAATTTATCCTCAATCGGAGGTTAATATCCAACTCTCACAGCGACAATCTGGTCTAGTTTTCATCTGACATTTCGAACAATGAAAAACAATCCCACCAAAGCGAAGTATTGATTTGATACAGAGAGGAAATTGTTTTGCCATAAATCCTACACATGTTCCTTATTAGCTCATGTCAGTTCAGAAATAGCATTAGGCACGTTCCTTGCCTTTCTTGTGGGCTGACTGCGGTACATGTTTCTCGGTGTCAGCATCGGTCCTCTAAAAGGTCGACGTCAAATTAAAGGCTTTAAGCAGACAGGCTGAGAAACCAATACTGAGGTCAGACTCTGCGAGGAAACAGTCCATAAAGCAATTTATCAGTGGTACAAATTGTGTAACACGGCCGCAGCTATGTTCTTTCAGTTTTTCCAAGGGTATATGATAAGTGTGGCTCATGATTGCTCTCGATAGACGAAAAACACCTGTGAAACACTGCTCCGAACTTTGCCTTTTCAGGAATGAGCCATCATTTAAAATGGATTTGGAGTGAGCAATCATATTGGAGACAAAGAGGATGTCCATTACAGAGCTCTATGTGTTTGGAAGACATATTATTATACAATATAAATAAAATAAATGAATATAAATAAATGAAATTCTAGTCTCTTTTAAAGACATTTTTCATATTATATTATATCATATGTCACTAGAGTCACATCAGGACATTAAGCCATTATTAAAAACAGTTTGGTAATTTAAAGGTTTTATGTTTTTAATGGTTTACTCATTAAATGTTCATACTCTGGTCTGATTAATTTGTTGTTTGTGTACTTGAAGATTGCAGCCAAATTCCATATACAGTATATCTTAATTATGACACACTACAACTGCTACTGGCAGAAATTTGAGTCTGATTTATTTCATTTTTATTTTTTAACCTATGTATATGGACCTTGAATGTACAAAAACCTAACCTTATTTAATGAACAGGTTCACTAACAATTTACCTTCAAAAGACATTTTATACACACAGCTCTGAGCAACTTCCAAACTTGTGACATGTTAAAGCTTCTCCTGCTGTTAAACACCAGTCCAGCTGCAGCACTTGAACATTTCATGCTTACTTAGTGCCATCTTGTGTTCAGGAGAGTCAACTGCTCTGTCAGACGACTGAAGATCCTCCAACATATTAAGTACTTTATAAATTTGCCTAAATGTGCTGTTCGTGTACGTCTCACACATAGCAATTATTGGCACAAACATACTGCTAAACCTTACTTCACAAATCCCAAATGCTAGTTGTTTCTGATCAACATTGTTCGTGGGAGCTTCCTCACTTTACCTCCTTCAACTTGCTGGCCCTAGTAAAGGTGTCTGGGCAAGTTTTCTCCAGTGTGTAATACCTTTTCAGTCAGTGTTATAACATGTCTGCTAAAGTCATATGATCACTTACATGCATCCTCTCCAGATCTTCCTTGCACTCTCTCTTCAGCTGCAAGAGGGCAGCCTGGTGCTCTGAAAGGAGGCAGAACAAGGACACTTGCATGACGACTAATTCACTTTGATTTATTAAATATACACTGGCGTGTGTGCTTAATTCAATACAGTAATCACAGCTGATTGCCTGTGGTTTTTTACTCAGAGGGTTAGATTAGGGTAAAAGAGTTATGTTTGTTGAGCTACTTGCTAATAGACTGGTAAGGTAAATCATTATCACGCTAACCTGTGAGAGCAGAGGCATACCAACGAGATGTACTTGTGTTAAGTGGTAAGATTCTACAGAAGGGGGGTCACTTTCACTTTAAAAAGGCCGCATTGACAACTCAACCAACAGGTTTTAAATCATACTGCTGGCTCAAATGGAAGGCAAAACAAAACATCTTGTCAGGTCAAAACACAAAAACAAAAGAAAAAGCTGATGTCTTGGCTCTAATATTAAGATGAAGGCAATGAAGTGATAAGATCACCCGCAACATGATTTATGTCCATGATGTTACAGTAGTATTTAGTCACTTTTTCAGAAAATGTCTACTATCCTTTGTATAACATCTGTATCCTAAACTACAAGGTCAGGTTACACAGTGTACACCTGAATGTCTCATCCTCATAAAGATGTCTGTCACCTGCTGTCAAGCTTTTACTTCATTTTATTTGCAGACTAGGCTGTTGACGTTGGAGCTCATTTGTACAGTTTTGAGTTTTCACTTCGATTTATAAAACAAAACCCACAAAATGACCGTTTACATATCATTTACTCACCATGTGTTACCCTGAATTTGTGAGTAGGGTTGCAACAGTATGATTTTCACGGTACAATAACTGTCTCAGAAAATATTGTGGCGTCACTGTATCAGGGTATTACAGACTTTATATCATTATTAATCAGAATGACCCTTTAAGGAATGAAATCGGAAGGGTTATTGTTGGTTGAACAAATGTTTTATTACAATAATTAAAACTTTTTCCATTTTGTTAATGGAAGTATGTGTAAAAAGTCTCCCCTAAGGAAATAACTAAAATAAAGATTCTCTGTCCAGTTGCTTTTTTTCAATGTTATAGATAAGCAAATGTACAGGGTATGATAACCGTCAACTTTAATTTCAAGGTATACCTCAAAACCGGCATATTGTTTTTCTTACATGCCTCCACAGTGAATGAAGAATCCAAAAACAGAAAATTCTTGATGAATTGGAGTAAAAGAGGTATGCATTTAACAACAGCAAAACTACATCAAAAAATCTGTCAACAAACTCTTCTAAAACTCATACAGTTTTAGAAGAGTGGTGTGCCTGGGCAAGCGTTAGTGTTTGAACTCTGCTTGTACAATCGCACTAATCGTTGACTAATCGACTGTTTATGCAGTGAAGTGTTTTAAACACTAAGGTTTTGGCAAAAATGCACGTGTTCATGATGTACTGTTTTTGGATTCTTCGTTCACCATGGAGGCATGTGAGAAAAACAAAGTTTTATTCATGAATTCAAGGTATCACAGGGTAAATAATTGATACACAAATGATGATTTTGTGGATGAAATATTCCTTTAAAGGCCAAAACACACCGGCGCCGTACGTCAAAACAGCCGCCCCCATTATTTTCTATTTACAAACCCACACCAGCTGCAGCTCGACGCGCGTCGACGTGCCGCGCCGCGCCACTTTACGCTATTGTCCTATTTTTCCAGCGTTGCCGCCCTTGAAAAAGCAGTTGGCAACCAGTACCGCCACCTAGCAGACTGGAGTGTGCAATAGAAATCCGGTTGACTCCCTGCAGCGTGACGCTTTTTGTGTGTGTTGGGGGCGGCACTTGACTTGCGTCAATGATGCCGCTGTCATATGACGCCACCGGTGTGTTTTGGCCTTTAGACTTTAAAGAAGATCACATGCTTCTGTTTGGGACTGGTGACTTAGCATAGACTATCAATAGACCCACACTTTGCTGGCATGAGTAACATTGTACTGCAGCAATGATTAATCTGAGCCAATGATTAGAGATCAGCTGATCTATAAGCTACTGTAGCTCTACTTAACAGTCAATTATTTGCACTAATCAAATAGTGCTCTTATCTAGCACCGTACGTGTGGTGAAGTAGTGTAAGAAAGAATGCATATGTTATGAATGCATGTGTTGGTTTATCTATATGGCGCACAGTTTTGACTTTTGCTCTGCTTCTGAAGTTCCACACACTATTCTCTTACACAAGAGCAAACCCTGATCATGGAGCACAGTCACCAGAATAATCCACAATTGCTAGTCCTAATCTATTCTCAGGGATGACGCTGCACCACGCACAACACCCAACAGCTGTTGCACTGCACTGTATGTTTTTAGCTCAACACAATTCACTGTACCCAGAACATGAAAGGAAAGCTTTATACTTTGTAATTCAATCAGCCCATCCGCAGCCGTGTGTGTGCTTTTAACCTATCTGTGTGTCATTACACCTTTAGAGTACGAGGTGGGCCAAACATGGCGTGCTGCCCAGAGTATACTTGATTCCATTAAATGTTTTTTTTTACCTCTGACACCCACACATGCGAGCCTGTGGTGCCACGAAACAGTAACCACGCAAACAGCGGCATTAAGGTGCAGACACAGACTCACTGTGTTCTTAAATGGATTTAAAGGATGTATTACACCCTGCTGATGATACTTAGGTAGCTCTGCATGACTTGTCACAGAGCTTTAAAGTGTGAGTGTTTAAAGGTTGTGGTGGATCTACTTTTCTTTCAAGAGATCCATTCATAAATACAATGGTGTAAATACTATAGCTGCAACAGCCCTTACCCAGTGTGAGGACAGACAACAGTGTCTAAAGCAACATGCTTGTGGTTCTTACCTGCCTCAGTGTATTTGAGCCCCACCTTCTCTTCCTCATCTTTAGGTTTGGGTGGGGGCCACACAGCCTGAAGACGCCCGGGGGTCCTGTCCTCGCTGTCTGTAGGGGACGTGACCTCCGTCTGTGGGGAGACAATACGTGCAAAAACGTCAGTCTGACAATGCAATGAAACAGCACCAATTTGCCTCATCAGTTTCCTGTCTTTGGCAAACCACATGTGCAACTTAGATTTCTAGAAAGAAAGATGAAAATAGTTCATACAGTAGTCTCTGTGGGACTGTTGATTTCCTTGCTGGGGGACCTGGAGGTTCTCTCAAAAATAGACCTCAGATTTTCCTTGTCATTCTTGATTCTCTTCCTCACTGCCTCCAGATCCACCTCTTCAGTTTTTTCCTTTTTGACAGTTTTGGGGCCGAAGATGTTCCTAAAGGTTTCGTAGGCCAGGTCTGAGGTTTTCTTTTTCTCTGGTGTGGTTGTAGGGGTTTCTGGGCCTGGAACTTTTTCTCCATTCTCAGAGTCTTTTCTGCTGTGTTCAGGATCAGCATCATCTGACTTTTTGGTCTCATCTTGGTTGTCTAGGTTGAGCAGCTGACTGAGTTGTCCCATTACATTGCTTTTAGTTTCTCCAACGGGTTTAGGCTCTGCATGTTTTTTAACTGGAGTGGTTGCCTTCTGCTCCGGGAAGAGCTTGGCTTTGTTGACTGTCTTCTTCAGGCTGAGCAGGGCCAGGTCAGCATCCTTCTCCCTCTGTTTGATCTCTGACACCGTCTCCCTTTCTTCCCCCACTGCTCCTTTCTTCAGCACCCGCAACCCACTGAAGAGAGCTGGCATCTGGAAGGAAGGGGGCGAAGACAGCGGCGTGCCCCTCGATGGGGAGGAGGTTGTGGAAGTAGAAGAGGGGGAAACAGATGAAGCTGGAGGTGGTGTTTTTGGTTCTGGAGTCTTTGCAGGAGTTGTGTGCTTTGAGACAGGACTGGCACTTGGTTGAATGTCACCTGGGGATTCTTCAGGTGCAGATGACAGCGACTTTCTTGTATTTTTTCTACCAGCAGAGTCTGACTGCTCCTTTGGACTGGAGGATGACTGGACTGAAACTTCAGGAGTTTTAGGGCTCGAGGGAACAGAGGAGGACACCTTGCTGGATTGAGGCTCCGCGGTCCCCTTATCAACCTCAGATCTTTGCTCACTTGTCTTATCCTTTAGTGCACTGTCTACGTCCTCCTTTGAAGGTGAGGCTGTAGCAGCATCATGACTTGATGCCTCCAAAGCATTTTGTCCAGAGATGATGGAAGGAACAGGCAGAGAACAATCTATACCGGTAAACTCTTCACTCTCATCTGTTCCCACATTGTCTTTACTCTTCTCTCCTGTACTAGATGTTTCTACGTCTGAAGACAAGGTGGTGGTGCTCTCCTTGGGACTGCTGCCATCTCCTTCTTTGGAAACTGGAGAGATCAGAACTTTCTTATGATCAGTTCTTTTGGCAAATCTGTCTGAATATAAAATAGCTTCTATGCGGGATCTCTCTTTAAGTTTGTGTGTTCTAAACACAGGCACTTGGTACTTCGTCTCTGTCTCACTGGCATCTTTTTTCTCTTCTCCATCACCATGCTCCTTTGTATTATTGTCTTCCTTAGGTAGGGCAGGCTCCCTGGACTTGGCAAGCATCTCCAACAGACTAGTGCTGCTACGGGCCGCCTTCTCCTCCTCGTTTTCCTCATTGTCAATATACGTTTCTACTCTAGTAACTCGGACCAGATCATGGTCAACCGAGGCTCCAGCTGCTTTTTCAACTTGTGATTCAGCCCTCTGCCCTGCATCACGGGAAGCTGTCCCTTTATCCTGATGCATGTCTTCCCTCTGTTTGAGCTTGTTCTCACTGTCAGTAGCCTCACCAACGTCAGGAAGAGGATTCTCCTCATGTGACAGCTCCTTGTAAGACATCAGTACTGCTGACTCCACGTCTGAAGGGGCAGCTTTATCTCGGCCAAAGAAGCTGCCAAAGACGTTCAGGACTGAACCAGCGGGCTGCTTCCCCGGTCCATCTGAGTTATTACTGGCACTGTCCATTTTTTGCTCCAAGTGTCGCTCTGACTAAGAGCAAAGAGTCAAATATGAAACAGGTAGCAGCACTACCAAAGTGTTCATTGAAAATGTCACAAATATCCCCACCTCCAGTTATCCAAGCTGCTCCTATTCCACTTCTGCCGTTGGCTGGGAACAAAAGGCCTTTGTATGGACAAATCTCCCAGGCTCCTCTTACCTTGTCCAGGAGGGCGCGAATTACAACAACACTATCCTGTATTCCTGTTAAGTGACATGCAAAACAGGTTCCACGTAGCAGATGTTCATACTGTCGTATAAAGTCTACTACTGACTGTATGTTGTCCAGTTCAGCCTCCTCTGTGTGAACAAGATTCCCATGACGCTGCAAGTGAAGTCAAGCTGTTCAGTGGCTGGAAGCATGTCTTGCTGTAATCTCCCTGGGAGAGCAGAGTTCACCTGCCTTTCACAAAAGCATTCCCAATTATTCCGACAAGTTGAGCGGTACAATCCATAAAGTTGTGGGTTATCCTCCTCTATGTGCCGGTACACAGTCTGGAGTCCATGGCTGAACAGTTTGTCTCTTCCTTCTGTAACTTGCCTCCCAGTTTAGAGGAAAGCCCTGTGTGCTGTTGTGTGAGAAAAAAACCCTCAGGTTGGAAAGAAATGTGTCTCACTGGTCGACCCAGTCTGGTGACGCCTCCCTTCAGGTTCCTCCCTTCCTGGGAGGAGACCTGCAGAGCCCGGCTCCGCAGGTGTCTGATTACCTCTGCTCACTTACCGAGGTAACAGAGTAAACACAGAGTGGGAGTCAGTCTGTCAGTCTGTGGTCAGGTGGAGAGCTGCATAGGTCCATTAGCCCAGCACTGCACCAGTAAGTGGTGAGCTACTGCAATATAGGGCTTAAAATGAGGTGATTAGTGAGTTTGGCCTTATCCAGCTCAAGCTAACATGCTAAGAGGCTAACATGTATAATTAGCAGCTCATGAACACCAACACAGAACAGTTAGAGAAAAAATACATTCAAATTCACTTACCTTAAGTCTCTATATACTGAGCACTGACAAACTGGAAATTTAGTTTTGAGGACACTTTTTTGTTTACAGAAGAAAAGTTTAAGCAAGCTAACATTAGCTTAGCCTGACAAGCTAGCAACAGGCAGTACAGTCAGTGTGGGAAAGCTTAACAGTTTGTTATGGGAAAATATAACAGAAGAACAGTGTCTGTTTTAGCTTATCCTTCATTTAACTTGCTCTAACCTTTGATGCCTATACCTATTGATTTTGAATAAATGTCAAGAAAGTAGTGAGTGAAACACAACATTCTTCAGACTGTGGTTGCCCTTAGATACCAAAGGTCAGCGTCCATGAATGCATTCCTTCACACTGCCTGATTGAGCACGATCTAAGCTGGAGCAAAGGGCACATTTCCACAGGCTGCTTTTCAAACGTTTTTAATCCAGTTTTATGACTGCCCTACATTGAACATTTTCAAATGCCAGGACCAGTGACTAATAATTAATCATGATGCTACAGCAAACACAAGTGGAAGACAAATAGGAGGAAGTGACATTTTTCAAGATTCAAAATAGTGAATGGAGGTAATGAACCCAGCAAGAGAACTGCATGAATGATGGAAATAATATTGTAAAAGTGTTTCCAAACATGTATTTCTTTGCCACTGCTATAATTTCCTAAGATAGGTGATTATTTTTTCTCATCTAAAGAAAACCCACATATAGGAAGGGGGCTTCTGTGACTGAGGAATTAGGTTATGTAAGAGCAGTGATGTTGTATACACACACAGTAAATCCCCCACCAGAGGTTGTGTGAGAGTCACCGCTGACGTGAACACAGATCTGACACACACGAGCTCAAAATAGAGGTGAAATCATTCATTTACAAGTTGCAGATCATGCAAACACCACACATGTAAAAACCTGTCTGTTGTCACAACCCTCCATGTGTGTGTTCAGCTGTTACAACACACTGAGAATACATCACGCCCAACAGAGGTGTGTGTCTTTGTAATGACATGAAAATAGATGACGGTGACACTGAAGTATGAAGTACGTGAGGTGGCTGTCACTTTCACAACAATACAGAGAGTCTAATTCTGTACAGCATGGCCTTTGTGCTGGTATGTTAACTGATCATGCTCACAGTCAGGGCAGTTATTGTGTCTTCTTGGGAGAACAATGTGTGGCTTGCGTCGATACACTACCCGCCTAAAGCCACACCCAGATAATCTGCCTCATCTGCAACAGGAATGAACGCCTGTGCCAGACAGCATGTTGGAATCTGGACAGACATAGAGATGGAAATAGCTTTCTACATCATTCTATCTCAGATAGATTAAGAAGTTCAGTTAGGTGCTTCTGTCACTGTACTACACATTAAAACCTACAAACAACTGGAAACAAACTATGTGTTGTTTGCTGCAGGCCTTTTTTAGAAAACACACATACTGCACCACAGGGTTACATCAGGGGCATGCACTGTGGCAAGCAAAAGATCCTGTTGCAACTTCTTCTCAATAACAAAGACAAATCACTCTAATTACTGCTAACAGCCCACAGCTTTCACAGCAAGGTTGAAAAAATGTTCTGGAAATGCTCAAAGAGAGGGAGAGCTTTTCCTGTCTTTGCTCTAAACGAAAGAGGTTTGAGTGGAGTGATCTCAGTTGGTTTTGGCTCAGGACCCCAGTCGACAGATTAGAATCCATGACCTGTTAATCCATTTCTAAGAATTCATGATCAGGTGGTTGAATGCCCGATTGGAGAGAAATACCCACAAGTCCCACGAGGGGAGGGAAAAAAGAATGTTATGGTACACTACTCTGGGTGTGAAAATACACATTACTAGGGATGTTCCTCACGACTAATTTCCCTGAACACCCTGAAAACACTGAGAAAACAGTTAGATTTAACAGTTTAGACTTTACGGGTACACTGTCTGAAAAAATATTGTGCATATTATAAGAGCCATCTGAACTCGTTAGTAGGGGTGGGAATCATCAGAGGCTCCACGATATGATATTATCATGATATTTAAGATATGATACAATATTATTGTGATTTTAAACATGTTGTGATTAGTGAGTACTGCGATAAAATATATTGCGATTTATTACCTTTTTTCAACTGTAAACTTTGTCAACATCTGTTTTTTCTCATAAGTCACTTCAATCATTTTATCTGCAGCAAAATGTATGCAGTGGACTAAAAAAGCAATTTAATTTGTATTTGTCATATTAATAATTTATTTAATAAAAAAACGATACTTGGCACTGTGTGACAATACGATATTTCGAGTAACGAGAAAAAATAGCCATGTTTCCATCAGCCTGTTTAGATGCGCATCTAGAAGTATCGCATTGGAAAATTATGATGGAAACACCAAAATTCGAATTAAAATCCCCTGATTCGCACAAACTAAGATACGCTCGCTTTTGCCGGTTCTTGGTTGATTCGAAAAAATGTTGATTCGCAAAACAGGGGATGGAAACAGTTATGTTCGAATTAAGTCTGATGTAGCGCACCTCTCTCCATGGTGATATCCACACTCCGGGTTGGGAAGGCGGTAATGCATTTACAAGATGGTTGCCAACCGCCAGAAAACGTAGAAGAAGAATGCGAGACTTGTTTTGTTTCCGGTTCTGCGGAAAACTCGTGCAAGTTTGTAGTTTTCACCAAAGTCCTTACATTTAATGGAAACACACAGGATTCGTAGTTTTCACCAAAGTCCTTACATTTAATGGAAACACACAGGATTCGAATTTCTTTTAATGTGCATTTCCCAATGATTTGAATCACTTTTGGATGGAAACATAGCTAATGTCCGCACACCAAGAAGCTCCAATAGACTGAGTATTTATTTCAGCATGATGTTTCGAGCCAAAGGGCTCTTCCTCAGATGCTTACAATAGGATTACGATACCATACAATGCTGCCACACCAAAATATCGCGATGCGTTGCTGTATCGATTTTTTCCACCCCTAATTGTTAGTCACATTTTTCATGACAACAGCTCCCTAAATAAAAGCTAATAAATAACATTTATTATAAATAATATTCTTTAGGAGAATAAATCTTTAGGAAACTTGCCTCATTATAACAATGGCATTTTCATTGAGTAAATGCAATGGCTTAACACACTAATAACTTTAATATTAAGTTTAACCGACCTGTATTTCTGGTGCCTACTAGCAAGGGTAGCAACGTTTAATTGACTTGTCAACTAATTGCGAATGTAAGTGTTTGTGCAATTTTGGAACCCATCGGCTTTCGGTCTAGCGATGGCCTCCAGGGGCAACGGCCAATCCTTCAAGAGTCGCGGTGTAGCCAGTGGATATCCAGATAATGATATCCAGGCCAAGACTTCTTCTACTGTGCACCATTCATTGTTTACAGTCTGATTAGCAACTTCAGACACAAGAATGGACTTGACGTTGAGAGAAGACATCTACGACCAGTTCAGTAAAGCTAATATAAAGCTAAATAGTCGTCAGACGGTTGCTGATGGGCTCCTAGATGCGTTCCTCCTCTTTTGCTCTCCACATGGACTGTTTACCTTCACGCAACCAAAGCCTGCTCAAATGTGATACAGCAATACTACTCGGACAACAGACTAGAAACAGTAACCAGAACACTTCCGATACTAAAGTCTTGTCCCGTTGCAGATATCTGTTTACTGAGATTAGTGTTTGTCCTGCTTGAGGGCCCTCACCGTGCATTCCAGCTTGGGACAATAGGGTGTGTCCCCCATGATGTCATCCTCAGGTGGTGTGATGCGTAGGAAGTCCAGGTGATCTGGGCGTGGGACACGAGAAAGAGGCTCCTGAGGGTCATCGCCATCCAGCATCCAAATGTCATCCTGACGCAAGAGGGAATCCTCTATACAAAAACAAACAAACACACCACCACAGGGTAATTAGCACTCTGTGTTGAGCAAGGGAGCATAGCATGGAAACACACAGCAGAATAATAAGTGTGATCATTGCTGATGAGGCTGAATGAGCAGCACTGACTGAAGCTGTGTAACCTGCACAGGGAACAAGAGTGGGACCAGTTAGCAAGCAGGCATCAGGATCTTTTAGCATCAAGCAAGAGAGACCAATGTTTTGCTGCAGGCTTCAGGGCACACGGCTATTTTTATCAGCGCTTAGCCAGCTCTGTTCCCATCGTCGACACCAGCAGAAAGCTCGAATGATCCAATAAGGAAAAATGGCTGCAGAGCACTGGCCTCAAAAAAAAAAAAAAAAAAGATCCTAGGCTAGCATTGATTTGCATTCAAGACATAACCACTGTAAGAGCCACAGTCTTGCTCAGCACTACCACTGTGCTACAATGATGTCAGCTGCATGGGTGTGTGGAGTCTGTGTGAGCGTTTGCCATCCAAAGGCCCCTACGGAGTGACAATACAGCACTTAACCTTAATTTAGATTGGGAAAGACTGCCCTCTCCTGACCAGGCAGTCACACAGAGAGTGGTGTGTGAGCTGTGATGATAAGCACTGCTTAGAAAACAGAGTACATTTTAAAATTTAAATATAATCTCTCCCTCTGTGGTGTCTTTGCTGCAGTGTGCTGGAGTTTGGATCCATTCTGTGCATTTCAGAGCACCTGGCCTTTAATATTTACTGCTCAGTGACACACTGCAGACACAGCCCCAACCTGCAGAACCGTCCCAATGCGCTACGCCCCGCACAAGTCACATGATATTAACTTCAGGAACCAGGCCAGCCTCACACAGAAGGCACTCAGGGCGCAGGAGCAGCAATGCAATTTCACATTCTTCTCACGCGCACAAAAACATGATATATCTTGCCTTGATGCAAGTATTTACTGCCTCAAAAGAGTCAGACATGCAAGAAAAATGGTGGAAAAGTGCGACTTGGAAGATATAGCGCAGTGAGGTGAAAGAATGAGTAAGAAGAAAAGGAAGTAGTGGGGGAGGGGGGCTGATCTTGAAGCTTGTTGACCTCAATTTCCTCCAGCTGTAAGACAACGCCTTGACCCGCTTGGGCAGAATTATAAGCTGCAAACTGAGAAAAATCAGATTGCTTACTGTTCGATATGCTGCTAACATATCCAATAACTTCCCTTTGTGATGTATCCTTGAAGAGGACGTACAGTATTACTGTACTGCCGCACAGCAGCCTCAGAAGTCCCCTTGTATAGCTCCCCCAGTGTTGTGAGTCTCAGCCAAGTGCTTTAAATTCAGTTATGAGCCCACACACACAGAACTAACTGGGGGGGCTTCATTAAAAAATGGAGGCATTGAAATTCAGCTTCAGTACTCCACCACAATCAGTCATTATGAGACAGCAGCAATGCCTGCAGTCCCTCCAGTTATCTAGGACTTGGACAGCGGGGGAAAAAAGGATTAGATTAATAACTTTTCATTATGATAATGCTGCGCTGCATGGCCCTGCAGTGGGAACTGCTGACTGTAAGTTGGGAGACTTCCAAATGCAGAGTTAAGCCCGGACCAGGCCAAGGAAGGAAACAAGTGATCAGAAACAGCTCTCCCCACAATTCTAACTTAACTATTAATTAAATGAAACAGGTAAACAATGAACACCTTCTGAAATATGTTTGCTATGTTCCTTTGTGACTCCCAAAACATAACTTAAACAGTCTTGATGTTGTGCATGTCTGCCAATCAGTCACCTAAGTGTAAGGTGGCCCACACTGCCCCCATCTGGACAGGCAGAAAACAATGCATGCATCTCTCCCTGTAGTCACACACACTGCAGTGAAGCTCTACTGTCACTTACAGGAATAAGGCAAAGTGAAGCAATGCGCAACACTGGAATGTAATGACAGTAAACAGATATGGAGAAGCAACTCTTAGATGCATTAGGATATGAAGGCACCACACTCTTACACACACACAGACACACACATGCAGGGCTTAAGTTCACTGTCCCTGGGGACAACTGTGAGTTTGTTGCTATTTAATCTCCCCCCTGCTGCTCTAAAAGCTGAGACTGAGCCACAGTGTCCATATCTAAGGGGACACAGGGTGCAGATGGGATTGGGTCTGTCATACAGGCAACAGCATACCACTGAATACACCTCAGCAAAGACACTTTAATAGACATGTACATACATACAGGTGTTTGCTTGTAGCAGACCTGCAGGTGTGGACTGACAGTGCAGTAATTTGACAGTGAAAATCACAGCTTGTGTGTGAGCCGCTGTCAGACGGCGTGGGTGTTTCCGTGCTACCGTGAGCATTGTGATTTTAACAATAAAGTATCTGTATTCGGCGCGGCTCAAAGGCCATCTCGTGTCTGATCCTGACAGGTGGGTGTTGTCAGGGGTGATGAATCCACCTCTCACTCTGTCGGCTGGTCATCACTCATCCGGTGGTCGGAGGAAGCTTAGCAGAGGCTGTTACTGAACACAACAGAGCAGACATGAAATCACTAGAAGTGAAAGCACCAATGAGTGATTTCTTTGATATCAATAAGCGACTACTGCAAACGAGAAAAAGGAGGAACATCGATATGCATATCTATAAACGGAGCTTTTCCAAATTAACACGCCTCTCACGCTACAGATTTTCGTTCTTATTAGAGAAACAGCTTTGCCCACTCTGCCCTATTTTATCCGCTAAAAATCTATAACCTCATCATTCAAAGTAAAAGAACTGGGCCATGTGGCATGCTGAGTGCATCTGGCAGCCTCCACCCCCCTCCATCACTCTCAGCCAGCAAGAAGGATCATAGACTTTTATATAAACCATGAAAAATGCAGGATTTATAAATCACCCTGTTTCTTTTGCGCCCGTCACAGCAGGCTCGTCGGCCGTGCACGGCTGTCAGGCTGGCTGATTGACTGACTGGTCTGGCCGTCGGTGCTAAGGTCCATGTGAGGGGTAGCCACAAGTGGAAACTCCAGGATGAGTGCTGCATAGCTCTGAGGGCCAGAGCAGCAATGTAGCATGACACGATGCTCACACAGACATCATTACTCATTTGAAATGCGGTTCTGGAGGCTGATGGGATACACAGAACTGAGGAAGAAGGAAGGGTGCCTTCATTGGGCCTGGCAGGGCATTGACTGGGAGACAGGAAATTTGGTTATGTGCGCTCCAGTCCGCTGCATGTTTAAAATAGTGGGACATTACGGAGAAGCCTCTCCTGCATGAGACAGAGCATAGCTAACATTTGCCGAGGTGGTAGCGTAGCAGTCATTTATTAAAGAAAACAAGTTACACATCATATGAGAAAGACCTTTGTGCCCTGTTTCTCTGCAGAGCAACACTGTGAGACAGACTGGGAGAGAAGCTCTCTTAGCCTGTTTTGGCAGAATCCACTTCATTATCCGAATAGAGCTGGCTGTTGTCTTCACTGGGTGGAACAATGCTGCATGGCAGTGCACTTTGTGGTGAATGACAGCTAGCAGGGAGAGTGGGATGCGATGATCAGTTTCATATGACCTTGCAGGAACGTATTGTGTAATCTGATTATGGTGTTGCCTGCCATATGTTAGACAATAAAATAAGTAGGGGACGGAGGGAGGGACGGGGGGATAAAAAAGACACAGACAGCGACACTAATGGCTGATTGTTTTAAAGCAGCTATAATCAATACTCTTATAACGATAGTGGCTCAGTGTAATGTGAAAAAGGCTGCTTTTAGTGAAGAACCCACAGATACTCTCTGAAGGGCTTTAAAGCGTCTTTTAGCAAATTGTTTTGGTTTTCTGGCCCACAGCTTTACTGTTTTGGTTCAGTCTCACCGCTCTCTGCATCATTTCTAGCCGCAGGCAAATATAAAAGCTCTTAAAACCCACTGTAGACTACCTGCTCAGCACTTAGCAGCACACAGATAAAGCTAGTGGTCATCTGCTCCAGGAATGGTACTGAAAATGTTCCCCACACTGCCACATAAAGCTACATGCTAACAGCAGGGACACTTGTAATCTTGGTTGCCGATGTTATTTTTCTCCCTGTCGTCAGATCAGACTCCGGCTCAAGTATGATCTGATGGTTAAAAGTCACACTATTCTCTGTTACTGTTTACTTGCTGCAGTAAATTGGTGCAGAAATGATGCCTAATACCTGAAAATGGGTTACATCTTAGTGCTCCTGGTTCCCTCATCTCAAAAGCCAGTGGGTTTTTGGTTAGATGCCTGAATTAAGGTCTGTGATTAACACAAGTTTAAGAGACTTTAGTGGTTTGTTCTCCACCATAAATTAGGTCAGTAAATACTCCACTTGTGAACGTGTAAGCTTTTAGGTGTTTAAAAAGGTGGTTGCTAACAAGAGGCTAAATTAGACCACAGAATGTCATCACGCATTTACAGCCCTGCTGTGGGGGCAAAGTTTCGCCTTTTCTGCTTCAAACATCATAAAGTGACGCTCATTCGTGAACATTATCTTGCACAAAATGTCTAAGCATCATAAACTTTTGTTTGCCACAGAGCTCATTCTCTGCAATAATTCAAAACCTAATGGAAAAATCCCAGTGGAGGGCACCAGGGTGAGCCAAGATGCATGGCTTTTCGCACCTGAATCATGTGTCTCCAGCTGCTCTGTAGCATGCTCGCTAGTCACCTTAGAGGTTGTGTCAGTACAACCAGAGATATCACTGTAAGCAGAATTCAACACATCTCTTCCTACAGGGCAAAACAAGGCATGGTCACACAACATTTCGTCCAACTCAGCATAAAATGGATAAGTTAGAGAGCTTTTAACACACTGTCACCAAAACAACCACCTGCACCAATGACGCAGTCCTCGCATCAGGACGCATCAGTGTTTACACTACAAAAAATACGTGGTCAAGTGGTTCCCAGACCATCTCAGCAAGTGGTTTGAGTGATGGGATCACAATGTGTCTTAGTGGTCGTTTAGACTTGTATTCAGTGCTGTCCACTTGTGATTGTATCACCCAAATGTCACGTTAATACCAGGTCTAAACATGCACTATGACACAGCAGAGACACTGAGAAACAGAAGACCTGAACATGCTGACCAATCAGAGCAGACTGGGCTTTTTATGGGAGAGTAACTTAAAGACACAGGCGCTAAATGGAGCGTTACAGACAAAGAGCGAATGCAGGTGATCCAGCACAGACAGTTTGAAAAAAAATAAAGTGTTTTTTGAGCATTAAAACATGTAAATGTGTTTTAGTAGAAACATTAAACACAAGTATGAACTTGAAAATGAGCATTCAAGGTCCTCTTTAAGTTTCTTGTGCTGCTTTAAAATGCTAAAAAGCTGTTACGTATAATAAAACAAGCAACATACAGTACAGAGAAACTAACAGATGCTGTTCAAACGCACATATAACAACCACACGCACATCTTTCGCAAATGCACAGGGTTTCCTGTTCCACACACTGCAGTGCTCGAGCATTAGCACATGAAGCAAACAAGAGAATTTATTACTTTTAAATTGCCATTCCCGTCTGCATAATCGCACTCATTAATAAGCACGGAGCTTCAATAAGAGAGCACAGATTAAAGAGCCCCGATCATAATTAGTTGGACATTTGCAAACCATGAAGGGCCAGCCTTCACACTGACCCACTTAGCCCTGCTGGCCGGACCCTGTGATGTTCGTTTATCTGTGTTAACATCTGAAGTGTATTCAATTATCGAGCAGCACAAGGCCGAGCTGGTAAACAGCTAAGATGCAGCAAAAAGACAGAGGGATCTTTTTCGAGATAGGAGGTTTAAGCCTTCAGTGTGAGGAGTTTGCAGCATGAAGCATTTTGCTGACATGAAGTCGGCAACAATGGAGGTGTATCATGCTCTGTCAGAGTCTCACACACACAGGTTACGGGTTATAAAATCATGGAGTGAGATGAGGACTTTGATATTTGCCAAGACCCATGCTCAGGAAATTAAAAAACAGTGCTCATATCACTTTTTTTTTTACACTTGTGAGAACATAGAATTTAATAAAAAAGGGGTGTGGTCTGACGCCACACGTGTGGGTTATGTGTGTGCATAAATGCTAATAGTAGCATTTGTGTGAGAATACCCAGGTGAAGACACACAAGGACAGCATCATTTCAGTGGGCATTGATCCATATCATCTCCACATGAGTAAAGCCCCATCCACCAGTTAGCTTAGCTCTGCACAGCTCAGCTCTCCTCCTCCCTCCGCCTGCTGCTGAGCTGAGCATCGCAGGCTGTATCGTTTGAGCTAGTGCTGGCCTGTGATGTAACAGCTCCAATACTCTGGAGCTTCCTTAAAAATGCAGCATAGCTCTTGAATTAAGGGTCAAACTGTCTACACTGACAGAAAAACATACAACAGTTATCCACGGTCTCTATTAGTAAATTACATAATCAATGTAAGGCCATCTGTTTGCAGCTGCTGCTGCAGCAGAGTAAAGCAAAGATTGTGTCACACTGACTGAAAGGGATGATGAGCCACGTTACAGAGGGAACTAATGCAATAATGCTAAGGCCTCCTGTGTTTAAAACTGTTAAACACAAGTAGAAGATACAGTGGTCCATATTACGGAAAGAGTCAATGAGTTCTGCAAACAAGGAAACTCTAATCCCTTTCTGTGTAACCCCTGTGCCCGCTGGGTCCCTGATCCTTTGTCAGTTTCCTGTGAACTAGAGAGGATGTGGGTTTATGGGCGGGACAGAGGATCCCTCAAAGTCCAAATTGGCAATGCTTCAGTTAACACCGCGCTCACGAGAACCCCGGTCAGGTCGAACCCCGTGTCAACTTTGAGCCTTTGATCTGAGACACTCCCACTAATCTCTGCCTTCCCGGCGGCGCTGAGAGAGTTAAAATGGATCATCAGCGAGAGCATTCTCAGGCCCTGCTTGCCCCTTGTTCAACTCTGCTGGGTAGTTTTTAATTTGTGGTCACACGTCTTAGCCAGGACAGGAGACTAACAGGACTAGCAGAGACATTTTGGAAAGCAGTGCTAATTTATTAGGCTTACCAGTTTGTTAGATAATGGACAAAGTGACAGTCAAACTTCCTTTGTCAGGTAAAATGCTGCAGAGTAATTGTTGCAGCATTTCAATAACAACCTCAAACACACACACTCACACACTTGACTCTCTCTCAAGGCATCCTTTTCTTGTTCTGTTCTTTGAAATCCAGCAGCAGCAAAGCCAGATGAAGGGCACATTCTGACAAACGCTTCATTCCACTAAGATGATAAAAGCTCTTGTGTCGACATTCACATCAAGGCAGGGAGTCTGAACATGAATCAGTGCGGTGTGATTTCTAATGGCTCACCTGTTGTTGTGGAGTTGCTGGAGGAGTTCCACTTGCAGTTGCTGGGCCGCCTGCTGAGGTTCAGATCCAGACGGGTGACGGTGCGCTTGTTGCCGTTCTTGTCAATGACCTCGGTGAAGAGTTTGGGCTCGTCCGTGTTGCTGGAGCTGTCTCGTTCGTGGTCTACGTCCTTATCTGAGAGCAGAACAATGCGGTGGTTGAGCTGCGGGCTTGCCTGCTTGGAGGACAGAGGGGACAGGACCGGGGACATGCTCTGGAGACTGTTGGAGGCAGGGAAGGATGTGTTGAAGACCCCGGCAAGAGATGGGGAAGAGGGGCTCTTTGTGTGGGATTTGCCTGGGGGGTTAGGTTGGGTGGTATGGGATAGGGGCAAGCGTAGTCCCTCAGAAAGCCTGTTACCTGTCTTTTCTTTATTGACTCCCAGCAGGTGGTCTCTGTTTGGTCCTCTCCACTCTCTGTATTGCTGCTGGCAGCTGCTAGTCCCTGGATGCAACCCTGGGCTTGTATGGCTGACATGTTGCACCCTCCCTTCCACATCCTGCACTTTGGCCACCACCCTCACCCCTTTGTGACTCTGGTTGAGTTCACCATACTTGACCGTTGACGAATTGTCAAATAATGTCTCACCCAAGGAATCCGACCTCTTCAGTGGTCGAAGGTTGCTCCCGCTTTCCCGTCTGGTCAGACCCTCCATCAGGTTGCAGTATGACGAGTCATAACCCAGCTCACCGTCATACTCTGAGAAGTCACTGCAGAAATCCATGTCAGGGTCATACGTCCGGTTGTCCTCCATGAAGTCCCAACCCTCACGAGAGATCTGGAAGGGTTCCTCCATGGGCAGGATGGGGTTACTGACTGCGCTGACAAAAGAGCCAGTGGCTGGGCTGTCAGTAAGATGGCCTGAGGCTGGAGCACCTGGGATCTGCTGCGTTACTGAGGCTGAAGATGTGGAACCAGGATGCTGAACAGATGTAACCTTCTCCTTCATCTTGCTGTGCAGGAACTCCTCAGCACTGTCAAACTTCTTGCCCTCCAGCTTCTTCAGCTTCTTGCTCTTAGCCGTCTTCTGCTCTGGAGACACTGTGAGAGAAATGTTGTTGCTGCTGCTGAGAACCTGACCCCCGAGGTGAACCTCCTGACCCTCCATGTAATCCTGGAGTTTCCCATCCTGGTTACCCATCCTGACTTTGACGGCACAATCCCTGCACAGCGATAAGAGATCAGCCAGGAACTGGTGGTGCTCCGCCGCCAGCCAGCAGAGCTCTGCAACTGCCTCCTTTGTTGCCTGCTGGGAGATGAGGAGTTTGCCCGAGGAGCACGAAGACTGGCCCCTTTGTTCGGACGCCGCGAGATCCTCCTTTCCCCGGTCATGGTCATTACCGGCCCTTCCTGAATGAGGGGTGCGGCTCTTGTATTTGAAGCTCGGGGCCCGCCTCTTGGGGAAATACAGGCTGATGTTGCTCAGCTCACGGATGGGTGCATACAGGAGCAACACGGTGTGTGTGCCCTCCATGATGGGTGCCATGGTAATCACTCAAGCGCTCTGGAAGTGGTTGGCCCCCAGGCGGAGTGAGTGGGCTCGGATTGTAGAGGAGGGTCTGTGGCTATTCATCACCTGGCCTGTCCAGATACTGTCAGAGAGAAAGACGCACACAGCTGTAAATCTGCAGACATGTCCAATAACATGTTAATCCTACTAGTGACTTTAATGCACTTCTGATGCCAGTTAAAACTTTACATAAAATACAATCTTTACATTTTCAACATAGACATTCTCTCACAGTTTGGGTGCTACTGCAGAGCTAGTTTGCTCCTTTCCCAACAATGGGCCCTCCATATTTCACTGTCAAACCAATTTGCTAATTAAAAACTAAATAAGATCCAACACTGCAGACATTAAACAAGACAATGACTCTATTATACCTCCTTAACCCCATCCTATCTTCATCCCCCCCTTCGGCATTGTTGTATGAGTACATGAAACATCTCTAAACCGCATTTCATCAACATTTCACAAGCCGCTGCCGCATAAAACCTGAGAGTGTCACACAAGGTGACGACACATGCAGAGGCCAATGCTCCGGCAGCCGTTTGAGACGTTTACAAGCAAAACAGGCGCACATTTTTCACATGTGCTTCAATGGATCCCCTCAACATTTGGCAACCTCTCTGAACTGTTTACATCATAACATAATCCCGTGGGTTACTGTCACCTTGCAACAAGCCCGAGTGCAGTTGTCAGTGTTAAGATGGCAGCCCTATTTACACTCTCCTGCAGGCTTTACAGTTGCCAGCTGCAACTAACATCCAAAAATATGCACTTGCATTTACTGTCAATTAATATTTAATGCACAAAACTCCGCATTAGCATCACAACAGCGTCAGGTCAATGTCATATATTGAATTAGAAGCTGAAAGTACGTTATAGTAAACTGCACCTGCAGCAGGTGAAAGCACAGCAGCACTTTGTCAAATATAAACAGTTACTTACCCGAATCAGTGGCATGGCAAATAATTCTTCACATCTCTTGCACTGCAGCCAGCCACTGCTCACCGCTGCTTCACAGGGCTTGTCTGCTGTGATTGACACGAGTTTGGTCCAATAGATAAACTCAGCGCCGGCTCACTGCTGCCTGATTGGTTTCTCAGTGTTTATCACAGCCCACAGTTTGAGTCAGTGCAGCTGCAGCTTGCAGGTAGGCCATGTGATCGATTTAAGTCTGTGCAGCGAGGAGAGTGGGGGCGAAGTTTAGCCGACATTAATTTAATTTAACAGTCGAAACAGTTTCCAGTGTTTCCCTGGCTTACATTAGTGTTTTGCTGCATTCTCAGAGCGATAAGTGTGTGTGAAAGTACCTGCTGTTTAGAGGCCCGAGGTGGTGCCATTTCTTACGAAACAGAGACACCTAGAGGTCAAAGTGTGCATCACTATTATACCACTGTTCTGTTTAATTTTAGAACATCTATCTATCTGTATACGGGGGTTGGTGTGTCCCATCCTTAAACTACCAGAGGGCTGGGAGTTTGAGGGTTCTGCGCAGTATCCTAGGACTGCACTGTTATAGACAGAGACCTCAGATGTTGTACCTGGAATCTGCTCTTTACTGGCACCACTTACTTCTTCCTGTTGCCTTTACTCTCCACATCTTTTACCCAGATATTCCTGATGTTGCTGTCGCTTGGGTTTGCTACATCTATCACCACTGCTTTCTTCTGTTTTTTGTTGAAAGACCAATTTTCTGGTTGGTTAGCCATCACCAGGGTGTCAGTCTGGATCTGGAAGTCCCACAGGATCTTAGCTTGGTCATTCTCAACCATTTAAGGAGGTGTCTTCCGTTCTGACCTTGGGACTTCCAGCCTATACTCTGTGCAGATGTAACATATTAGGAGGAATACTTCCACATTGTTATGATGGACCTAAAGAATTAAATTTTATCTTTACACATAATAATCATTCTGTTATCATTTAATGCACTTTATTTATTTATTGGGGGACATGTGTAAGTGTAACAGACTCAGAGTAATGTGCAGCAGTTACTGTAAGTGGAGAGTCTGCTGTGTTGGTGTAAATTAAAGATCAGTCAGAGTAGCCTGTTGATTACCCACGGTCCAGAAGCCAAGAAAGCAGGATTACACTGTCATAAGTTGACTGAAATACTTTAGATGAACTTTACAGGGGGTACAGAAATATAAATACTATCACAAGCCTGATTCAGGGGTGTAAATATAGACAGTGCAGGCAGTGCGGTTGCACTGGGGCCTGTGAGGTGGGGGGCCCATAAAGGAAGTGGGCCCTTAGAAGTGATTGCCACCTTGACAATATGCCTGACTCTTATTGAATTAGAACAGTGCCATTTGCTATATATGCCCTTATAAAAGGCAAACCCATCTCTGTCATGTTTATTATTTCTTTTGGGGTAAAACAGTCAATAGCTTCTATAACAAAGTATATGCTTATTCTATAAGTATAAATCAACTATTCTGTAACTATAAATCAACAATTACATTTATGAAGTTAATAATTTCTTTGATATTTTTGTTATATACATATATAATTAAGATAGGGAGATTTACCTGAAAAGAAGTGGGTATGGCTGAGTAAAGAGAAGGGAAGGATCAAGTGCCTCAAAAAAAGAGACTTAAATGAGGGAAGCAAACATCCACTATCAGGAGGGCAGGTGTTATGTCACATCTTAGACACTAGAGGGCGGCATCGCATTAATATAGGGCACTAAACCAGGTTGTGTTTATTTAAGGTAGTTGTGGAGATGGGAGGGCGTCATTAGGGCTCAGCTGAGGGTCAACTTTGATTTTAACAATGAGTAACCAAAGACCAGATCACTGGATTTCCTCTGTTCACTCCATATAAGAAAAAAGAAAAATACCCTACATTGCATTCATTAATATTTCATTGCAGTTAATCTCATTTAATGTTAAATAATTGAACGGCTGCTATTCATCCAATCATAATGTTTTAAATAGTTTAGCATGTGCGATTAAATGTCAGTTTTGCAGGGTGGGATGTGCTCTGCAGCTCTTTGGGTCTCACCTCTCACCACTTTTTGAGATTTTCTATAATGTGAATATATAAATAACAACAATATTCAATAGCTACATCATGGCAAACAGTGTGCTAATTATGTTGTAGGGCAAAAAATGTAATTTGTAGTTGCAGAAATTGGATTTGTGTTGATATTGGAGGATGTTTGGATGTTTCCCCACGTCAGCAGTGTTAATAACATTAAGTGTGTATAAATATATGGCAACTAATGCTGAGATATACACACTATAGTTGTACTTATAGTGTATGGTGGCCTATGGATATTTTGTCCCCACACAGCAGAGGCATGTGTGTAGTGCTGACCATGGTGCTGATCAGGACCAGGACTGCAAACAGCAGCTCCCATGAATTTCCTGCATCCTGTCGATTTACTTTTCACACATTACCGTGTTTTCAGTGAATCCACCGCTCGGAGATAGGGCGGGAAAACAAAAAGCTGTCGAGTTTTCTGTTAGCTACTGTTTATTTCACCGTATTTAACGCCTTTATGTTTGAATATTCGCGCTTCCACGCTCGTATTAATAAGGTCTGCCGGTGACGTCGAAGATAAAGACCCCGCTGCTGTCTCTCGGCTACACGACTTGGCTTCACCCTGTTTCCCCGCCACACCGTCCCCAGTTGCTCCAGCCCACCGATGCTGCTGCTGACACACACTCCTCCTCCGGGCGGTGAGCACAGGGGCTTGAGTGACACATGCTGCGGTAGTCTCCCCCGCTGTATGGCCGTGGATTAGCTATATATGCTAATATCGATAGGAGAGAGGAGCCAGCGGAGGCTTCCCGAGTCTGAACAGGCTCCTTTGCAGCCATGGCTGAAGGTGGAGAAGGAGAGGATGAAATCCAGTTCCTCAGGACTGTGAGTACATTTCCTGCCGCTTGCACTTGAAGCGCCGCTCCGGTGCCTGTGGAAATATGTGTGGCTCCTTTTTTTACGGTCTACTTTGCGTGTGGGGTTTATTACTGTCGATTGCCTATCACTTACCTCCCAGATGTTGTTGTATCCTATAGCCTTAGATAACCCTCTGCCTTCTTGCAGATGTTACAGGCGGTGATAGTGCTCCATTGTTTTGCGCATCGCTCACTGACAGCTATTGTCTCTTCTGCAGTCCCTGTCTCCAGAAGTTGACAGCACTAATGTCCCATGTCAAACTTATACATGCACCTTGCCTCACCATAGTCATGATCGTCTAGTATTTGACAGGCTGGCAGCATAAACACTGTGATTTAACTTTAAGCCTTTAAATAAAAGGCTTGCTTTTGTAGCATCTCTTTGAGCAAAAATGTTCTGACCCAGTGTGCATGCTGTATTATAATATATTCACAGCCTGGCAGTGTAGGCTGCCTGTCCAGACAGTCACCCCAGGGCTCCTGTGCAGCAGCAAAGGTCCATGCAAATGAACCGAGGACAACATTTAGTCATAAACACAGTGCTGCTGCACCGGAGCCAGGTTACTAATGCTGCCTTACTTGTTGGACATAAAGCAAGAGCAGACAGACTGTATTATGCACTCATAAAAAAGACCCTATTATTTAGCACTAAACAGGCTCTGTTTGCTCTTCTTGGCTCTCTTTTCATGTATTAAAAGTGCATTTCTTAAGCTGAAAATGAGTTTAAGATTGGAAAATGCCTGGCAGTGCTTGTAGAAAGAGGAACGCTTTTCACTGCTGACAAAGATAGATGGTGGTATGATCTGCTCATGTATGGTAAAATGCATTGAGAAGCGTATCATGTCTGAAAATACACACTCGTCTAGGACAGATGAAGGAGCAGTGCGCTGGAGGTCTTCCAGAAAGACCCCGAGACAGTAGGAGGTATTTGGTTGCACATATCACTGGCGCTGCTGCTTGTGGTTTCCCTTTATTAAGTTGCTCACAGATGCACAACTGGGGTGTTTGTGTTTTTGTGTAAATTATAGTCATTTTTTGATTGGAACTCCTTATTAATGTCCAAGTTTCAAGACACATTTACAAGGAGATGTCTCTTAGTAATCAGCCATATTTTACCCAACAAATAACAGTGTCAACATGTCAACAGAGATGCAAACACACTACCTTTAGGTATGTGATGGATTCTTCTTATTTTGGCACTGAGATGCTTACCCACCCCCAGGAATGGCAGCGATCTTTAAAACGTCCTTTCCTGTCACTCAGAAAAAGCTGATACCTCCTCCTCATTTGTCCCGCAGTCCCCCCAACCTTTCAACCACAGCACATAGAGGTCACCACATCAGCATGGCTGCCACTCCAAAAAAGCGCTGACATTTCAGCACCACTTCTCCTCCTTTCTGGGCCTGAACTTAAATGCCAAACCAATTCACAATCAGGATTTTTGTTTTTTCAGTTTCAGAACAAGCATCATGAGACTTGTGGATCTAATCGTTTGCTCGCTTGGCTGTTTCTGGTCCCATTTGTCGGATTCGCAGGGAGCATTTTCCCCCAGATGTAACCCGGGGAGAAGAATTGGGATGTCATTGACTAAAGGAAACTGCTGTTGCTTTAAAAAAGGGCTTAGCAGCAGCTTGTTGCATCCCTCCACACAGGGAAGCAACTGACAGGCTGGATGGTGTTGGGATGGGGGCGCAGTGAGGGAGCTTGGTGTTCATGAGTGTAAAAGCGTATGTGTGTGTGTGTGTGTGCGTGCGTGTGTGTGTTGAATGCAAATGCGGAGCTGTAGCTGTGTGGTGCAGTCAGGCTGCACCAGACGTGCCACAGCAGAGCACAGTGCAGAAATTATTCATCAGTCCCAGCAAGGCACAGCTGAACTGCTCAGTGTAGAGGAACAGATACACACACGAGTATGTCCATGCACACACATATAGACACTCATTTCTCTGCAATACATGACTAAACCCAGTCCTGCAGAAACAAATGCTCAAATGGATGCACATATGTCTGTTCAAAAACATACACGCATGCATACGCGCTGACTCTAAACTTGCTTTTACATCGGCGACACTAAGTGGCGGACTGTCTGTGAGGATATGTAAAGGCTGTATATATCTTGCCGGCATCCAAATGTTGCTTGTTATTGGAGTCAAGGAGCTTGATAAAGCAGTTCACAAACTGCCTTTTCTCCAACAGCACAAAGTAATTTCCCTGGAGTGGTAGCAGAAATTACCCCTGCCGGACTGCTGCCTATAAAGCCAACTCAGTGGGAGGAAAGGAAGAGAGGGAAAGAGCGAGGGTATCTCAGCCATGGGTAATTTGATGTTACAGGAAGAGGAACAGTGCTGATTGTGAGCCAGGAGAGTCGGAGCAAAGCTTCCCCCAAACTGCTGTTTAATGTCAGAGGGGGCAAAGGGTCCACGCCGACACTTTAATAAGGCCGCATATTCTACAGGAACTTTGTCCGTCCTGTTTGGAAATTGGATATGTCCTCAGATGCATAAACTCAAGCAGCACTGGCTTCATTATAAGCACTATAGTGAATAAAATATCAGCTTATGGTTACATAGCTCAGGCTGCTCATTATGTAAGAGTAGTTTTCTAAATGAATTGCTTGCCTACTGTGCGTTGTTTCATTAGAGCAGACGGAGAGATGAGGAAGAGGAGGGGATGTAAGGAAACTTTTGTTCTTGTTTCACTCAGCTTTTTTTGTGTGTTTTAACTTGTGTAACCATCCTGACAGACAGCCACTTATTAGTAAAACCCCAAAACTCAAAAATCTGGACTGCAACCTGACTCCCCAGATAACTACCAGCTCATTTTCAACGTGTCCTTCCTGTCAAAAGTACTGGAAACAGTCAAAATGATCAAATCTCACTTTGCCCCCAATGACTTACAAGCCTTTTCAGTCTGGTTTCCACTCAAACATAGCTCTGAGACTGCTTTGATCAAAGTTTAAATGATTTATTGTAATCCTCAGATTTTGGTTTCATCAGCACGCTCATCCTTCTTTACCTCAGAGCTGTTTGTGACACCATTAATCATTCCACACTCAGCACATGCCTCAAATCCACCCTCGGTATTAATGGTACTGCCCTCTCCTGCTACCTCTCCAACAGGCATCAGTTAATCTCAAATAAATCGACCATAGTTCCTGTTATCCTGTTACCCATGGTGTCCCTCAGGGTTCAGTACTTGGTCCCCTTCTCTTCTGCCTGTACATGCTACCACTTGGACAGATCTTCCCCTGCCATGGCTTCCCATTTCACTTTTATGCCGATGATACTAAACTCTAGATCTCCTGCAAGACCATCACTGCTGCCACTCACTCCACCGTCCTCCCACCTCCATAATGGACATTAAAATATGGATGCAAAGAAACTTTCTTAAACTCAACTGCAATTTGTCAGAAATCTTAATCACTGGCCTAGTATGCCTTACTTACTATGGATGGCTCCATAGTCAACCCCTCAACCCAAATCTGCAAAATTGGAGTCATCTTTGACCCCCACCCTCACTTCCTTCCACATGTTGACCACATCAGCAAAACCGCCTTCCTCCACCTCCACAACATTGACCCTCACTGTCACTTACTGCTGCAGAAACATTCATGCATCTGTAACATCCAGACTTGACTACTGCAACGGTGTCCTCTATAGCATCATAAACAAAGTCCTTAATAAACTCCTGAACATACAAAACTCTGCTGCACGCCTACTTACCAGTACCCACTCAAGTGACCACATCACCCCAGTCCGCCATGACCTCCACTAGCTCCCGCTTAATCACAAGATAAACTTCAAGATTCTACTCACCACCTACAAAGCTCTCAACAACCCGACTCCCCCCTAGCTCTCCGACCTACTCTAACAGCTTCCTGTGAATCTCCAGGACCAAGCGCCGAACCTGGGAAGACGGCACGTTTTCAGTCACCACCCCCTGTCTGTGGAACTCAGTACCAAAGCACATTAAAAATGCTCCCACATTGTCATCATTCAGAAAGATCCTCAAAACCCACCTCTTCAGACTTGCCTTCCCCAGCTTACCTTCCATGTTTTTATTCCCCTGGCAACACCGTTTTATTCTAAATCTTTTTGTTCATTTTACACTTCATCTCTTCCAGTCTTTATTTGCTGTTATGCAACAGTATGTAAAGCATCTTTGAGAACTCAAAAATGCTATATAGGTCTATTGTATTATTATGAAAAATACAGCATACAGTATGAGCATTTATGCACAGGCACCGTTGCACAGCTTCTCTGTTGCAAGGATCCCTGCTGGCGTATATCAGATTTTGGTGATCCATTAGCAGTTTGAGTGGGAGTAGGGACTTTGAAAAGGCCAGACTAGGGCTGTGACTAATGCACTGTGGCAGCACTTGGCTTGTTTATGTGAGGGCACCGGTCTCACTTTGCATCCAGGCGACGACTGACGATGCGGCAAAACAGAAGTAATGCAACGAGCCAAACTGGCAGACCAAAACATTAACCACGTCAGAGGAAAAAAAAAAAAAAGGCTGTAAGGCAGTTAAGTGTTAATTTTGGCATCACTACATGCCCCTGACATCAGTGCCAGAGCTTTCTGCTTCCTCACACACTTATGTCTCTGTGAATTCCCTGCTGGGTGTCACTTTCTTGTTATTTTGTTGCTGTTGCTCTCTTTTGCCTTTCTTTTCTTGCGTATTTTTTACTTCTTTTCACTTGATTATCATTATATCCATTGTGATGTATTGTGGCTTTGCATGACATGTACTGTGTGTATGCTGTGTTGTATCTTTCGTGAAGGATGTTACCTCCAGTGTGATGTGAGAGATCCTGTGAGGGTGGAGGCTGCATTTAACAGCTCCATGCTGGCCCAGAGGCAACTAAAGGTGCCCTTGATCTGCAGTGTGCAGTCAGAGACATACACTATTCTTACCATTAAACTCTACAGCAGTGTCTTTAGTTAGGCCAAAGCACGAGTTTTCCAGGTTATTGCCTGACCTTTCATCATATGCCTAAAAAAATTCTCCAAGTTTGTCCTACATCTAAGCTGATACTTGTATGATTTTAGCGCTACAAGTATGCCCGGCTTGCTTCATATTCGGCTCCTCCTGTTACTCTGTCACTTGCCCCGTGTATAATTACTAGAGATCACCATGAAATTATTCCCACTGATGGGAATTCAGTTCAGCACATCATCGCATTCTACTTGACACTAAGGAGGGGAGCTTTAATGTTATTATGATGAGGTCTGCTGTCATTTCATGGTTGAATTAAAAAAGTAATAGCTCAGTTTCATTAGCCACCGAAAGGCTTTTTGAGCATAATGGTGCAGATTTCAGCGCAGAGATTCACTTCGACATAACTTTGTGAAGAAGTGATCTCATGAAGCCAAGAAAACATCCTCTTTTCATGCAGATTGTCACAGGGAATATTGTCTTACATGGTGTTTTTGCCATATGTTTTCCCCAGCTGTTACTGTATCTATTCTGAGATGAGCTGCACGAGATTGCTTGATTTTCTATATTTCAATGTAATTTATTTATTCCTGCTCAAGTGTGAAATCGAATTGATACATAGTGGTTCCTGGACGAGTTGCCTTAAAACTTCTCAGAATGCAAAGTTATACCATGTATAAGGCATGGTATTGATCAAATACGTTCTCTTTTCTGCACTGCACACATATATACTTCCATATCCTCGCCGTGGTATTGATTTCCCACATATCTCCCATTAACATCGCCTGAGACTCATTGAAAAAACTCAACTCGCAGAAAAGTAAGTTGGTGTAAGGTTCAGTGTGGAAGTGTTGTTCAGCAGAGGGCTGTTTCTCTGTGTTGCGTGATGAAGATGGACAGATAAGATAGGCCTGTGATGTAGAGGGAATTAAGCCAGCAGGCCTGCCCAGAGACAACCCAGTGTAAAGCTGCTGTAATGAGCTATTGATCGCGCCACCAAATGAAGAAATTTCCTCAGTAATGTCAGTGGCATGCAGTAAGCAGGCCTGATTGATCTGGTGTTTCAGAGTATGAATATTTAATGAGGCAGTGTAGGAAGCTTTCTTCCAAAGAAGACCCTGCTGTTCTTTTCTCTTTGTTTGTAGACCTCCAACATGTCTGCTGTTTATGTTTGAAACTATATAATCAGAGGGTGGCAAGCCTTGATGTGACAACGCTGACTAATGTGGACTCAAAATACATTAAGTGATTATCTAAATTGTTTTTGAACACATATATTAGTCCTTTGACCCATACAACATTTCCATAAATTACTACGTAAATAAGCAAATCATGAGCAAAGAACTAAAGACAAATTCTTTCAGAGGTGTGAGTTTTAATACGTACCTGTAGACTAGTGCTTGTTCTCAGATCTCAGTCTAGATTGTTTTGGTGTGAGTTGCTGAGTGTTGGAGATATCGGCCAGAAAGATGTCTGCCTTCTCTTGAATATAACTGAAGTAGATGGCACTTAGATTGTGGTGCTCATGTGCCAAAAACAAATAAAGAAGAATTGAAAAACTCAACAGCAATGCCTTTTTCCAGATATCATGACCCAGTTATTCAAGATCCAGAGACCTTGTAATGAGCAGTTTCACTATTTTCTTTCTATCGAACTACACCGGCCAACTACACCATCACGCAGAAGGAAGTGTGCATCAGTTCATGGACGAGAGGCTCGTGCTTTTGACAGCACAAGATGAAAACATTAATGGGGCCAACCTTGGCTGTGCTGTAACGTTAGTAGATAGTGGATTGTGGAGGACCTGTGTAGTGATACGGTCGACTGACACCTCTACAGCCAGTAGTGTTGGGCAGTAACGAGTTATGTAACGTCCAATTACTAATGAAATTTCAGTAATAATATTACAATTACTCTAAAACCAAACAGCTCGTTACAGCGTTACTTTGTTATCACATCACTACTGACTTGAAATACAAGTCACTTTATTGGACTCATTACGCACGCACGTCAAACAGCAGCAAGCTAGTTGGAAAAGCTTATCTTAGCAGCTGGAAATATTCCCATTACTTTGATTTTGTCAATATGACAAGATGACAAAATGACAAAATGACAAGAACACTATTGCTGCAGGTAGTTGCATTGCAAAAAACACCTCCCAAACCCCTGGTCTGAAACACCTCGGCTACTACGACCAACAATACAACGTGAAGCTCCAGGAAATACACCCCACCAAAGGTGAGCCCTCCTCGGTCGTGGAGGTCAGCTGTAGCCCTACACTGGCTAAACAAGCAAAACTGGATTTTAATAGTGGACAGCTGCAGCTACAAAGAAGTGATGAAGCTTGTGGTTGGATATGGATGGAATGTTGCTCCATGCACTCATGGAGCAACATTCCATCCACTGTCTCTCCGTCTTTCAGGCACCTTTCGGAAGGACTTGACTTTATCTCTTACACTATAGTGTGTGTTTATCTAGTTTGAACCTGAGTGAAAACAATAACAGGATTTACAGAAGTTAATTATATGAACAGTTCATGTCTTCCTGCGTGTAATCAGAGATAAAACACAGACACATTTATTTTATGTACATCTGTGTGTAACAAACTTCAACATCTCGTCAAAACTCTTTTAAGTTTAATGATTACATCATAACATTTGCTTAAAGAAAGGCGTCCTGACAAGTGAATGGACTCACATACTTTGCCTGTTCAAATAAGTTGTGTTGTTTCTTAGTACATTCAAATAAATAACACCTATTGGATTCCCTTTTGTGTGTAACAACCTAATTGTTATTCACACCGGGGACAAAATACCTATTGTTCCCGAACCAATTCTTCCCTGGCACAGTTCACTTTATTCAGAGGCAAAATGATTTTTCTCCCTTATCTTTACAAATAGCGCTGATGTCGATGAGTCATAGCCCTTTTGGTTCTCGGTAACTTTCCTTGTGCTTCGGCCACCTCCTGATAGCCACGGATGGCTGCTCTGGACCAACAACAATGCAGTGTAATTAATCCTGCAGGCTCCACTGACAGCATACAGAAAACATGCAAACATAACATTGTTGCACACCACTCCTGTTACTTTAAAACACTGCTGCTCATTTTGTGGGTAATAAAGGATATATTAGCCACTTGCTTTGGTCTGTGAAACTCATATTACCCAAATTAATGTCTGAAACATATGTTGAGCACAATATCTACTTAATAGTTAGCTTTATGTATCCTGCAGCACATTAGCACAACCATTGTGTGATTCAGAGCTCTGGTGTTGTTCTCCATTTGCCATCCTGTTTAATTTTAACACAAAAATACCATAAGGCTATGTGTGCACTTGCCACATAGGCTTCACCACCACCAGCCACTGTTAGCCTGTTGTTAGCTGCTGCCTCCTCCATAGCCAGCAGGGCCGTCTCTGCATCTCTGCTTCCCTTTGCCATCGCTTCTTGGCAGTTAATGTTGGCTCACACATACGAGGCTGTATTTCTGAATATGCTGCACTCCAAAAGGCTGTGGCTATCCATTAGTCACTGGTAGTAGAAAATATGTGCCCTCCACAAATTTTACTGGTGTGTTGCTTTCTCACCTTTCCCTCTAAAATTATTTCTGTCTTTTTTTTTGTTGTCTCAAAGAGTGCAAGTGCATTCATAAAACTTAGCGCTGCCTGGGCTGTTGTTTTAGATGTAGTTTCAAAATACTGCATGGTTTACTTGCGTGATGTCACGTCCTTTGATCAGTTTACCTCTCATATTTGTTCAATATTGTTTGGAGCTAGTTAGCATTGGAAGCATAAAGCTAGCATCTGTCTAAATGTAAAAAATTATGCAACATCTTAATAACTGAGCTTTAGAGGTGCTTGCTGTCTCCTCCAGTGGGTTGCTGACTGGACGTTGTAGCGTGGTGTTCCAAAGGCATAATGCATTATATAATTTCTAGATTTGGGCCACATACTTAATGCCCAGCACAGCCTGAGTTCAGTTAACCAGTACTCAGGCGTACCTCTTTCTACAGCTATCAGCTCATGCTTGGCCCAAATGAAATGAAGTCCTTAAAAGGTCTTTAAATGTCTTAAATTCAATGTTGCAACAGTAACAGTAACCTTAAAAGTCATTAAATAGTCTCAAATTTGCCTCTTAAATTTAAGTTTACATTTCTAATGTTACAAATCTTGAAAAACTATGCTGTCATTTTACTTCATACATGCACTTACCTGTTGGCAAAATGTAGATCAACGTATTTCACTCTAATAACCATATTCTGAACGCAACACCTACCTCTGCATAAGACCATATTTTACTCGCCTGCAATGCTTACCTGCGATAGTTAAATAAGTAAAACTGATTTGTCCAAAAATCTGTCCTAAATTTGGTTAAAAGGTGTCTTGAGTGGGTCTTACATAGCATTAAATTTAACTGTCTGATACCTGTAGACACCCTGTACTAGCTGGGATACAGCTAAAATTACAACATGTCAATTTACTGTACACTAAAATGAACTGTCATGACCTTTGCCATCTCTGAAAATGTCAACAGACATGTCACAACTCATTAACTCGAAGCTTTCAGAACATTTCTTCTCCTGAAATCATCTAAACACTACAGGGGGACGTTCACATGGACTATTCTCATGAACACGTAAAACACAACCCCATTTGAAGGCAGCATTTGTGCTAAGCTAAGCTAACTGCCTGCTGTCTCTGCAGATACTTCAACAGACAGATATGATACTGGTATGGATCTTCTCGTCTACCTCTCGGCAAGAAAGCAAATACCGTAAAAATTCAATTAGTAGCCCGGGCTATTGTTTGCTTAAATCACTGAACTCAACAGTCTTACATTAGGGACAGGTGTCGATATGGGACAGGCCTTTAATTCCTTTTACACAAAAATGTTGCTCAGCAAAGATGGGAAATTTGATTACTTGTTTATCTGAACCAGATGTTTATTACTTGTATAATAATTATTCTTTGAACTGGCCTATCAGGATTTCCCAGGAGTTCTGCACTTGAATTTCTCATGAAGTATGAAATGCCCTGGCCAGAAAGAACTTTGTTCTTGTTCTTGCCGACTCGAGAAAAAGAACAGATTTCTCTGTTCTTGCGGAGTATGTACAGGGCTTTACTGTATGACACTTGTTTCATGGCACCAGAGGATATACCGTTGTCATACCGACACAACGCCACTTTATCCTGTTAAAACAATAATTCATAATTTGAATCAATTTTTATGAGAACCACTTTTGATTCTTTTGATCAGTGGACACTTAGGGACTAAAGGAATATAAATAACTTGCCGGGTCATTGAGAAATGGACACATATTCTCACGTTATAGGTTTTTGTTATGCAGGTAAATCTGAATTGCTTATGGCCTTCTCTGGTGCTCATGGCTTCACTAAAACGAACCAAGCTAACGATGTGTAGCATCTTCCATATTGTCAAAAGTTTTAACATTTACATTTGTGTGCATGATCTAAACAGCTAGCTAACGTTAGCTCACGTGGGTAGTTAACAATCTGGTTTTATACCAACTGCTTGGCAGCCAGACCAGGCCTCTAATTGAGACAGGCCTTAATTTGTCAAAATGTGTAGCTACACCCAGCTAGTAAAAGGGACTGGGCATTTAATTGAAGTTTTATGGTAAGCATATTTCCCAAAATATTGTAAGGTTTCTTTAAGTATATTTAAACCAGGAATGCGTTAAGTATGGCAGAAGTGCAATAAGAAGAAAACGCAGATGCTACATGTAGGACGGCTTTGCTTAAAGTACTTTCTCTTAATCAAGGGGGAAGAAATACAGTAGGCTTGCTTCTTTTAGTGAGTCTTCCCAGTGTTGTCAGGCTTTCTCGGTTTTATCTTCTTCTTTTTTTTTTCTCAATCATTTGATGATGAGTTGCTACACAGTGTGATTTGCTGCACCGCATCAATTATATCCTCCTCCAAGATGTCACTGTTTGCTCCCATTTTACCTGAAACTAAACCAAAGAATCACCTCTTCGATTCTAATTAGCTGCAGAGGTGGCACCAAATCCATCCAGCGAGAAAAAGTTTGGCTCATTTAAAACTTTCTGACGGATAAAACAGATTAAAATCGGAATCTGGAGCCTTGACCAAACAGCGCTTTCCGTGAAGATGTGTTCTAATTACTCATGTGGTAGAGCGGACACAGTTATATAGTTATGTGCACATTAGAAACAGTATGGTATCAGCTCACTTCTTGAGAACATACCTTATTTAAGTGACAGTAAATATTGTTCAGCTGATACATGTTAGGATTTCCCTACATTTACATCCGACAGCCCTGTTACCACAGAAACAGTGTCAGTGTTTCAAACATTTTACCATGGATAAAAATCATTAAAACACTCACTACTTTTGGACGTGCTTGTGAATCACTCTCCTCCCACATAAAGCAGTTCTGGTATCTGCCGTAATTATGTCCAATGTTCTGTCTCCCCACTGTGCCCCTAATAGGCCATTTAGAGGAGTGTTTACTGCTGCAATCTGCTGCTGTTGAGGCTCACTTTGTCAGAGAAAGTTGAGTGTCTTCCTCTGAGTTTAAGGAGTTTTTAAGCAAACCTCGACGGTCTTCTGAAACTGTAACCCCAGGTCCTCATGCTGTAGTGGGCAAGGTACTCCCAGTGCCGCCAGTGCATGTTACTGAAGCATCTTATTGACTCCACATAGGGTGTGTAATTGAGTCATTTGCAGGGTCTTCACACATAGGTGCATCCGGCGCTACAACAATTGCTGTGTTGAGAAAATCCAGAGATGTAGCCCCTTTAGGCAGGTGCCAGAGTCTCAGGCTTTTCATCTGATATTGACAATGGTGGCGTTTCCCACCTCATAAAAGATTCATACCTCTTTAACAACCTCTGTGTTGCACCACGCCAGCACAGACAAGGAGATATTACCCTCTTTATTGGGTCTTGTTGCTGCAGAGTCAACGATGTGTGTTATAAAGAAATGCACTATCCTGCCTTGCCAGCGAGCAGGGTTGAAGATTCATGAACAGCGAGGACACTCGTAACGACACACACACGCATGCCAGCACACGCTCAACCCACGTTGCCCTCATCAGCATCCAACATGTTTGCACTTTCCGAGAGTGTTCCCTGCTAACATGGCAATATGCTGTAGCTTTTTTGAAGCGTAGCTCTGTGTCTAGCCCTGCAGGTGAGGGAACGCAAAGAGATAGTGTAGCATTTTTTTATTCCCCCACTGAGTTTAGTATCGCTGCAGCATTGCTCAGTTTCTCTCAGCCCCTGGTAGCACTCCCTCCCAACTTACAGAAGTGTTTCTGTGGCAGTATAGCTGAGGAGCTGACACTTCAAAAGTGCCTCACCAAGCTCTTAATGGCCTCTTCCTGAAGTATATGACAAATCAGAGTGCTGCGGGTTGATATTTGATGCAGTAAAAATTGCCCTACAAGAGCCTGTCTCCTGACTCTGAGCCCGGATGAGGGGAGATGTCTGTTTTTTTGCTGCTTTTTCCCGACATGTTGCTCAGGGTGATATGTCCCTAAATTTGGCAATTGTCACCAGCTCAGACTATTTTAGCACTCGCTCTTTCTATCTGCCTTCTCTCCTCCTGTGTGATCCTTTTCTGGGAGTCTCAGCTGTGCTTTAGCTTTGACACCAGAACCCTTCACCTGGGCATTGTCACCAGCCCACGAACAAATAGAGTTTGACACGGTGGTGTCTCAGCTGCGGTTCAATCTCAGCTCTCCTCTGTGCGAGCATGTGGATGAGTGCTCTGAAGATTTTTAGTCAGGTCAGGCCTTAAAGGACAATGGATATTTTTATCCGTGAGAAGCTGACATTGCGATCACTGTTATAGGAATAGGTATAATACGCTTATGCTGTCCAGGCCTCTGCAGAACATCATTTCTGACATTTATTTCTCCAGTTTGTGGTCAGATAATCTATTAAGATTACAAAACTGTGTCTTTCTTTGCAAAAGCCAAGTGTTAAGGGCAATGTTTCCTTTGGAGCTTTGGAATTGGGTCATATGTCCATTACCCACCATGGCTGAAATATAAACATACTTGCACGTGAAGGTTTGATGAATAGTTTAAAACTATGAGAAATATGGGTATTTGTTTTCTTGCAAAGAGTTAGATGAGAAGATCTAAACTGCTTTCATGTCTGCGAAATATGGAGCTGGAACTTGCAGACGGTTAGCTTACATGTAGCTTAGCATAGAGAGAGACTTATGCGAGAAGTATACTTGCTGCAGACAACGTATGCGCGTACGCATCATGGCTGCCATACGTATTTTGCGGTCGTTTGTTGCAAAGGCCGCTCACTTTGACGCGAGGTAACGTGACGCGTGTGCGAGATGCAATATTGACATGAACACTAGAGGGGCTCGTGCGAAGTAGACCTCTAGAGACTGTGAATGTGAGGCTCCGATGGCGGCGAAGACGACGCCTTTTCCTCTGCCGAGATCTTAAAAGACATAAAATTATAATCTCCTCTTCATCGAGAGTATCCATGTTTGTGTATAGCCTACTACATCAGAAATACAGTGTCACTGCCTTCTTCGCTTTTTGCAACCTCTGTGTCTGAGTGCTGTGGTCTGCTCTTAGCGGAGACCAGGCGTTTTGGCTGCGTCGACGAACGACCGTGCTGCAGCAAGTATACACACAGGCGCAGCACACTATGTACGCATACGTTTGGCCATGCAGCCAGTATACTTGTGCCCTTACCATCATTCAAATGGAGCGACCATATGCCTGACAACAGCACAAGATATAAAAAATGGCGTAATTCGCCAGTAAAAAATTGAGGAGATTACAGAAAAACAGAACACCATGCCTCAGGAGGTATAAAGCTTTATACTAAATAAATATATGCTAAACAAATCTAAGCATGTCCTGGCTCCAGTTTCAGTCTTATCTGACTCTCAGCAAGAAAGCCAGTGAGCGTATTTCCCAATTTGTCAAACTATTTCTTTTAAACATTGACAGACTTATATACTGTAGACATCAGACATCTGTGGTTTGGCATATAGCAAATGACATAGCATCCTATCCTTGTGGATTAACCAATCCACAGGCTGTGACGTGGCCGAAACACCTGCAATCACTGCTCTCTTTGATATTCTACGTCACATATACAGTACTTCCACTTTCTTGACCCGAAAGTAAAATGCAATTTCCATCTCCACACCACTTCGGATTCTCTCTAGCGTCACGCAGCTGAAATAGTGAGTCAGGCTTTGCCTCCCTGGACGCAGGATGGTTACAAATGCACCTGTTAGTGCTGCTCTCCCTTCGGACCTCCAGGAAGGCTCTTCCTCTAAAAATACAACACCTTGCTTGTCAGAAAGTAGAAGCAGCCTATTTTCCCTTCTCTGTGTTCCGCCACAAAAAGTCTCAATTCCCCTGGTAACCTAGGCTACTTTGTGGAGAGGAAGCAAAGGGATTCAGAAATAGTTTGTTCCTTTGGTCTCTCCGGTGCAAGCCCCAGCTATAGCACTGTCACATATTGCCCCTGAGCATCCCCAGTGCCATCATGCAGTCAGGGAAAAAATGCAATACTCGCCCAATCTTCTATAGTCATTGCCTCATGTCACAGCACTTAAAAACATTACAGAGATGTCTCATCGCCATGTTTTTTCCTGTTTCTGTTCAATAGTATGGACAGTGGAAGCCTAAAGCAAGGAAGTGATGAAAATGCTTACTTAGCCTTTCACATTAAAGCCACCGCCAGGGAGGAGAAGCACTGCTGCTAGGTGCAATGAAACACTTTACAGCCCCCCTCTGCTCCTTTGGTACTGAGGCATGCAGACAGCCTTAATGCCTTCAGACCTGGGAGGGGTTTGATCTGCCTGCAGGGCTCACTTAGCAACACTTGTTTCATAAACTTTCTCCTCACATGACCTGTAGCAGCAGCCCTCATTTTTCACGGACTAATACCGTAACTTTTACGTAACGTCTACGCTCTGATATACTCCAAACATTTTGAAGCTAACAGCAGCTACAAAGCTTCTGTGCAGTTTAAGATGTAGCCATTTTTCACCCGGAGCTATTTGGCTCACTGTGATCGCCATACCCGTCTAATCTCCGAGATGGATTGCCTCTGTCCATATGGCTGCCGCTGTTCACAGCTGTATAGTGTGAGTGTATGGTGATTGTGTAATTAGATTGCCTACAGTGATTAGGCAGTCCAGGTCTGAAGTGCAGTATGTGCCAGATGACTGTTAGACACACAAACAGCCTGAGAGGATCAAATATGGATGGGACTATTGAACCACCGCAGATTAGATTATTTTGCAGTTGTATTTCTTGTTTATTAATCTTAGAAAGTCGACTGTGCATCGGTGGATTTTTCAGCCAATTACCTGCCTCAAACCAAGCTGAAAAAGAGAGATAAGAGTTGCTGTAAATATAGAGGTTGGGCTGGTTCAGGAAATGCTGCCGTAACGTCCATTGAGATATTGCACATTATATTTAAACAAACTTGAATTTCTTGACCTGATATTTGCAGCTTCTAAGTTTGGATCCACAGGTAGAGCACACTGCGTACAAAGACAAAATGTGTTTAATGCTTCTCGAAACTACGCTTTGTATCCATGCCAGTGCAGTCCACAGTGCAGCTGCATGCATTCTGTGCCAGCGACTGGCCACTGACACTGTTCAATAACAAGCTGTAAAGCTGTCATCCTCAGCGCCCTTAGCAGAGCTTTTAAAGCAGGCTGAAATTTTAGCGAATGTCGAGATTAATTTACGGTGTCACTCTGGCCTGTGGATTTTAATGATGTGTATGTTTGTGTGTGCGAGCTCCTTGTGCTCTCCGTAGCTTTGTTTGCCTTTCTTTCTCCCTTTCTCTCTCTCCATCGCTCGCTCTGTCTGTGCTCTGGGGGCAGTGTGTTCAGCAGTGTGCCTCAAGATGAGCATTAGTGCTCCCATTTACACAGCAACACTGAGTCACGAGAACAAAGCTTCGCTCCTCGAGTCCAAGTTTTTTTTTTCTCTCTTGCTCTTTCCATCTCTGCTGGTGTCACACCACAGTGTGAGAGAGCATTAAGCTACAAGTCTATGAATCACTCCAACAGTAAGCCAGCAGAAAGCATGTGTAATCTCTACCAGAATATTCTAGAACAAACATTTGTCTACAGTGCTTCATTTGATACTGCAGGACTGTAGGAAGCGATGTAAAAAGGAAATATCCTGCTGCAATTATTGTCTTGCAAATAGTTTCGGTCCAAGTGTTGGCTCTAAGAAAGTGACCTTGATTTGATTCTCATTAATAAATACAGTATGATGGACCAGGGACTGATAAATCCACCTCTAAGTTTCTGCGAAATGTCCTTCATAAGTTCTTTAAGTAACTTTTCAAACAAGTCGTTTTCTAAATCACATTGCACCATGAAAATTTAATTCAAGTATCTCAGCCTATAAATACCAAATGTGTTTTACTTATGTTCATGTCCCCCACCCAAAATAACTGACCTTGACTGTACTGATATGTATCTGTGCAAAGTTTGTCACTAGAGAGGTGATTCAAACGTACAGTAGCCAAGCTGGACTAGGTACGTTGCTAATATGAAAGCCAGTTGCTGCAGGAAACACGTGTTGACATGGGGACACAACCTAAAATGTCCAGCACAGAGCGGACTTATCAGTACAGAAAGCAGATTTAGCATTAGCATAGTGAAAGTTTTGATAGCAAACATGGTAGAGTGTGCAGTTTTTAGGTGTAAACTAGACCGAAGCTATCTTCCACTAGCTACTAAAAACCCCATGGTAGCAGATATTATTATATGTTTCACAACCATTAATGCTGAGTCAGTCACTGCCAGTTAGCCTGAAAGCTAAGAAGCTAACAAACAACATAAATAAAAGATGCTAACTACAGTTACGAATCCGATTAGTTTGCTCGTCACCAACTTTGGTGCACAACAGACTCTTCATCTGAGTCTGGGTTTGGCTGAGGCTCATACACGTATGGCTGAATTTCTCGGATGTTTCCTCTTATGCTAACTTTAATCTTCTGAACCATCGATAGCCATGGCTGGAGGGATTATATTTTCAGGTTGTCCATCCGTCCCATTTTTGTGAACACAATGTTTTAGGAATGCCTCGAGGGAACTTCTTCAAATTTGGCACAAACGTCCACTTGGACTCTACCATGAACTGGTTAGATTTTGTTGGTCAAAGGTCACTGTGACCTCGTCTGTCATAGCCTATTCTTGTGAACGCAATATGTCAAGACCACCTTGAGGGAATTCCTTCAAATTTGGCGCTAATGTTCACCTGGACTCAACGATGAATTAAGAAGATTTTGATAGCCAAAGGTCAAAGTCACTGTAACCTTGCATCCATCTCATTCTTTTTATCTCAAGGACACCTTGAGGGAATTTCTTCAAATTTGGCACAAACGTCGACTTTGGATTTAAGACTGAATTGATTAGAATTTGGTGGTCAAACGTCAAAGGTCGCTGTGACCTTAGCTTCACTGTGACATCATAATATTCTGCAAAAAGACTTTTCAGGCCGTTACTCAACGTCATAACTCAGGAACAAAAGGAAAGGCATTTGGTCAGATACTGATTTGGTGACACTAATCTTGGGAGCCCACCTTGAAACTGTGCTGATTGTATAGATCTTCTGCGCTGCCGGGGGGGAAGATGTGTGTGAAGCATCTATGTTTTCATAGACATAGATGTAAACTGTAAGAGAAACTTAACTGGGTTGTGGAAGCATACAACAGGAAGGCAGTAATTATAGTTTTTAACTTTTTATGCGGGAAAAACATGTCAAACAAAATGTGCCTGGAGGGGGACTGTAAAGGTTTAGTGTGTGGAGTGGAATATAATATAATACGTATATTTTCTGTAGTCTATAATCGCCTGAAAATAAGAATCCTTTTGCTTTTGTGACCGTAAAATGAGCAGTTTATATTTACATGGGGAGCGGGTCCTCGTTTATGCAGATTTGTTGTGCTGCCATGCTGACCTGGTCCTAACTCCTTTTGGATTCTTGTGATTCACAGGCAGATGAAGCCTCTCTGAAAAGGAATAAAAATGTACTGCACATAATGTTACATCATATTAATATGTTTAATCTACACCTAACATGACCAGGAAGCATTAACGGATGGTTAGGCCAATAATTCCCCCATGTTTAAATAGTGCATCATAGACTGCAGTCCTCTTCTCTCCCGTTACTGCTGTGAATAGCCTTCTAATAGCCTGGGAAACACCTGGTCTTACCTCCTCTGTGTGAGTGGGTGTGAGAGGAGAAGGACAAGGTGGGAGTGAAAGCATGTAGGGGGTGCAACCACTGCCCAGCTGTATTTTGTTCTGCAGTGCCCGACCAGCTGTATCAATCTGTCCAGAACAAAGTCTCGGCGTGTGAGCCAGCTTCTGTACAGTGTTGACTGGCAGCAGGCCCCTGGTGATGATGGAGCCTTATTAGCCAGTACAGTGTAGAATGATGTCACACGGGGACAAAGGCAAGTGGAGGCAAGTGCTGTGGTCTGCTGTGTTTGCGTGTGTGTGTGTGTGTGTGGTGCATTGGCTTGGCTTGCAGGATCTTTTCCATCACTCTATGTGCTTCTTCCCCCCCTCCTCCTCCTCCTCTCCTCTCGCTTGCATTGCCATACCCTTCAACCTCCTCCCAGAGGGCTGCTCGGTGCCACCCTCGGATCAGTTTGCTGTTGATTCTTTGGCACAGGATCAAGCCGAAGAAGACAGAGCAAATCTGACCTCAAAGAGTGAGGCAGGGAGCAGAGAGCTGCTGCAGCTGCAGGAGTGGAGTCTGGATTTTATCACCACCAAGCCTTTACTTTGATGGGGCATACTTAGCAATGGCAATTTCTTCTTAACAGGAGGTGTAATTGCCTTTTCTTTATGAACTCCTTTATATTTACAAACCCTCTCGCACCAATGCATTTTTGTCAGACTCTGGCACACACACAGGATTGAGTTGAGTTTGGGTTGATGCAATTTTTTGCAATTTAGCTTTATGTGCAAGCTTTGTTCCCACATTTTAAGGGAGCATGTTGTTGACATGGATGCATGGCCTCTGGCTCTGTCGGGTGTCAAAGCATCAAGAAGCCAAAATCTGTTTCATGGATTTAAACAGGAGGCACATTAATGATGACACCTCTTGTCATGTTGTTCCTATCCTATGGGAGTTGTCACACTGTACACCCAAAGTCCTCATTATTATGCAGTGTTTACTTTCTCTGCAGCACTGATGCTTTAAACTTGAGGTAGAATATCTTACATGAAAGAAAATAAAGGATGGTAATGTCATAAGTATAGAGTGCCGGGTGCAACGTAGTGCAAGCAGTGGTAATAAAAGCCTTATGGGAGCCATTGGAGACACACATGAAATACTGAGGAATCTTGTTTTCCTGCAAAGAGGTACTTTGCTCTTTGCCTCTCTTGCTCCAGCTTGTTTGTGTCTGTAAGATAGTTTGTGACTCCGGCTTTACAGTAGTTGTTGTAGCGCCTCCAGGATGTACTTGAGAATACATTGGCAAAGCACTGCAGCCCTGCGCAGTGCACGATAAGGTGGTAAGAGTCTCTCTCCATGAGCTGATGGCATGCACTGCACTGCACTACCTGCTGAAAATGCTTTAGACATCTCTTCAAACCAAAGGCTTAGATACTCCAGACTCCTCCTGAGAGCGTTTTGGTTCAGGCCGCGTCTACTTATTCCAGCACTTAAGAGGGAGCCTTCACCAGAATAAGTACACTCCACAAACCCTGGATTTCTCATCTTTGTTGTCTGGAGGGCTGGAATCAAAAACTATATGTGCATAACAAAAACTGAGCAGAGAAGCAGAGAAAAGAAATGCTCTTTAAATAATTGCACATTTATAACAGGCCTAATGCCAGGATTATTTTTTCACGAGCCATAACAACCCATTATGTGCCTCTAAACTCTGTAATCACTCCTTACTATCATCAATAATGATAATTTATTTAGGTGCAGTATTGTTTGTGAATGAGTCCATGCCAGCAGCACTACAGGGTCAGGCCTGTAGGGCAGCACTGGCAGGTTTACACTCTCAGGACTGTGGTGGTTTACAGGGGAAAGTGTCTTTCACCTCAGCCTGAATTCATTGGTTGACTGGCTCACTGTTGAGGGACCTTTGGCGTGCCTGCCTACCTGTCACTATGCAGAATTCTCCACCAACGTCATTATTTGCCTGTGCACCAGGAGCACGCGATTGGTTGAAACAGAGAAAATAAGCTTGTCATCATGGCCCACTCATTGATATGCTCCAGCGTTACTCACACAAGTCTCATAGGAGTTTTACGTTATTGTTGTTGTGCACACTCAGACACACACGCACACAGACACACATCTGCATACACATATACACAGGAGATGACAAAGGCATGTATTTACACAGAACAAAAGACAGAGTGAGAGGATACTGTATGAGAGGGGGTGTATTATGATAGAGTGGAATTAAATCTCAAGGTGCCCTTGGACACTCGGCTCACTTCTCACATTGTTTAAAGAATTATTGTGTCCTTTAATCTACAGAGAGCTGAAGCTCTGATGTCACATTTGTGACGATAGTCGCTTCTGCATTTTAATTCACTCATATTGAAGGTTTTGTAGCCAGAAAGTATCTCAACAGCTATTGCATAGATTGCCATGACATTTGGTACACACATTCACAATCCCCGCAGGATGAATTATAACCACTTTACTGATCCACTTAATTTGCTTCTAGTGCCATTTTTATGTCAAATTTATGTTGAAATACTTGGAAAACTAATGACAGTTGTCATCAGCCTCAGCTGTACTTTGTGTTTCAAACTAATTAGCAAATGTAAGCATGCCACCATGCTAAACTAAGATGGTGCGCAAGGTTAAATTTGTACTTCAGTCAGGAACACTTTAGTCAAAGAAAACTTTATTTCCATTTGCACTATTATATTTGGTGGTATGGCTCTGTTCTGGGGCCTCTCTGTCTTTCCTAGGCCTACACACCTTCCACACACCTTAAGGCAGAGAGAGCACACCTCTCTGCCCTTCCATGCGCCTACATGTAAAGCCTAAGAAAGGGAGAGCAGGAGCAAAGACCCCCAGGAACAGAACAGAGCAGCATCAATGACAAACAGAAATGACATTGATAAATCAGACACAGCATGAAAAGGAGAAGCTGGAGTGGAGGTGGGTTGCAAAGCAGCTTGCAGAGAAAGCAGCAACAGTAAACAGGCCAGAGCAGTTTAAATAGGGCGCCTTGAATGTGATTCACCAAGTGGTTGGTGAAAGGAATCATGTGATCTGTCAGCTGACTCCCTTCATCAGTCAGCTGCTCCATCAGTTGATTGGGCTGTTTGAGATCAGCTGATGTAGCTGGGATGTGAGCGGAGCTTGACATCATGTCCTGCCTGAACTAATCCTATGCTAAATATGCTAAACGTCAGTATGTTTGCATGGTAGCCTTAGCTTAAAGGTCCAGTGTGTAGGATTAGTGGCACCTACTGTAGCAGGTTGGAAAACTGGAACTTCTCTCTTGTGCCAAGCATGTAGGAGGATTACGGTGGCTGTCACGAAAATGCAAATACACAAATGGCCCTATCTAGAGCGAGTGTTTTCTTTGTCCATTCTGGGCTACTGTAGGACAACATGACAGACTGGGAGAGGAACCGCGCCGTATGCGAATTTGCGAATCCTAGGATAGCGAAGAAATGGCCCACCTTACTCTGCCTCTGATGAGCTTACCATGACATTCTTATCCCTATCCTAACCAATCCCACTCCTCTTGCCTAACCCTACCCAATCCAATCAACAAAGGCAATGAGTAGGCCTACTAGCCAATCATAGGGAGCATAGGGTGTGTCCCTCGCTATTTTAGGATTAGCAGATTTGCGCCCCATATGTAGATATAAACGGTTAATTATGAGGCAGTGAAAATGATCCTTATTTTCAGGTGATTATAAACTGATGAAAACGTAGTCATGGTTATTATATTCCACCTCTGCCAATAGATGCCCCTGAATCCCACACACTGGAACTATAAAGCACCACTGGGCCTAAATACAACCTCACAGAGCTGCTAGCATGGCTTTACTCTCGGCCTTGCTTCAGTCTAGATAAATAAAAGGTGAACCACACAACATAGTGTTGAGAAAGGTCATATTGCAGAGCTGTATTTTTAGTCATTTGCATTTTACAAAAGTAAATGTGATTATTTGAATTAGGTTTCTTTACCTCTGACAGAACCAGAAAGTTCCAGTTTGTCTCTGGCTCTCTACAGCACTCCGATTCTGCTTGACCTTTCTCATTGTTGCTATAGAGATCTTTGCGTAGTCAGCCAAAAGTTGCCAAATCCCCTAAAGTCTGATGTTTTCTTCAGATTTTGTAAACTGACCCATCTCCAAATTGAGGAGAGCATCTTCTTTCCTTCCAGTCTGACTGCCATCACTTAGCGCCTGACTTTATGAATGATTGATAGCGGTGAGTGCCCCCTCCTCCTCCTCTGTAGCAGCCAGGTGCATTGGGGGATGAGTGAGTAAGAGGGGGTAGTGACGAAGAGGGGAAGAGACAGAGAGAGAAACAACGTCAGAGACGTAATTGTACTTCAGTGTGGGGGTTGGCATGGGGAATAGGCCGAGTCGTGGGCAAGACAGACCCAGAGACGTGAGAGCTAGCCTCTCTGTTTAAAGAGAAGCTTGTGAATGTGTGTGTGTGTGTTTGTGTGTGTGTTGTGTGCATCTTGGCACTCAGACAGGCAGGAATGCAGTGCATGGATCGATGCTGTCCTTATATTGCCCAAATCAACCCCATACTCGCTCGCCCAACAGAGGGACTGATTGCATGTTCCATCCCAGCCAAGTGTTGATTTACCGTAGAGGGCTATTCATTTCAATCTGCATCTGAGTTGAATAACATTTTCATATTGATCCAAGACTGTTAGCATTATCCAAAGTCAACAGTCTCATCAATGGCACAATCGGTTCCAGCAGTCAGTATTATCCAAATTGTATTGGCATCCTGCTGTACAGATATATCCCATACTGTGTATTATAATGATGGACTGATGGTGATATTGCCTAAAAATACAAGTAAAGCATTCAATGCTATGTTTTGATAGTGATATTCATGAAGATTTGAATACAGAAAATATGTTATTATTAATTGTATTACTTACGGACAATCCAGTCCATTCTCTTTGGAAGAAATTCCTTCACATCACTCGGACTTCTGTCAAAGTCTGTTCCTCCATCAATTTGCATTTCCCCTTATCTGAACCCAACCTTATTCCTAATGCTGCCTTCATGTCCTGAGGAATGAATGGTAGAGGTGGAAGATTCCTATGTGAATAACTTGTGAGTGTTTAAAATACTGTGCATTGACAATATAAGAGCGTTCATTTCAAGTCGGAAAGTTGTACTTAGGTAACAACATAATCTCTGTAAGCAGATTTTGAATATGTATGCAGAATCTGTGGGCAACGGGACAAGATTTTGGTATCAGAGTAGGATCCAAGTAGTAGGGATGAGTGCGTACATCATTATTTGTATCAGTATCTATTCAACTAAACTAAACAATCTGTATCCATAGACATACTTGTAATGGGTAAGGTTTAAATTGGAAATGAGTAGGAGCGAAACACAAGCTGTCATTTTAAACCTGAAATTTAAATGAGTTGATCAGAAATTGCTATATTTGTTATTTATTAGAAAACTATTTACAGAAGAAATTCAGTATTAAGCTTCAGATAATTTTTTGATCACAAGAATCAGAGATTAAAGACATTTATCCAAATGAGGATTTTCCTTTGTTGCAAGAATCGATACTGATACATTTACTTGGATGATACTCATACTGGTTAGTTTATTATATGTACCAGATACTTGTTTCAACCCTACCAAGTAGTATTGACCAATCACGATTGTGTGGGCTTTGTTTGCATGCAGGTAATCAGTCTATGTGGAGAGCAAAAGAGGTGAATTGGATTAGCCACAGTGTAACCTGCCAACCCATTGGCTATCATCTGGTGACGATTGAGCTTTTTATTAGCTTTAAAAAATACCTCTACATGCATATGCATGCACTGTACCTGTAGAGATTACCGAGAGGCTAATCGTTGTCAGACTGATAGCCAGTGGGTTCTGAGTTGTGTACACAGTGACCAGCAAACGGAAGAGGAAATCTCTGCTCGGATATCCATTATCCAGATATCTGCTGGTCACATCGGAAACTCCGAAATACTGAAACACTGGCTATTGCCCCCAGATGTAAAATTGTCGTCAGACTGATAGCAAATGGGTGACAAGATTGACCCTGATATGACATGAAAGTGGCATAACTCTTCATTCAGCTTCACTATAACTCGCAGCATTCACAGACAAAGCAATTGTCTTTTGCTGGACACATTTTCCATGCTAATGTTTTTAGCACAGGCCTATGGCATTTTACATTGTATAAAGTAGCCTAGTGGCTAGTGGACTTTTCCTCTACTCATATAAAGCCAGGAACAACAGCAGCACTTAACAAAGGTAATGTTACAAAATTTGGCTCCGTTACAACTCACATGGTTCAACGACAAAACAACTGTAAAACACTAACCACGTTTTCTAAACAAATATAAGATGCTAACGTTATTAGCACAAGCCTATGGCATTTTACATTGTGTAAATTAGCCTAACCACAAGCGGAGATTTCCCCTGCTCATATGAAGACAGGATAAATCACACATAAGATTTAAATGCTATTTTGTTGGGGCTTTATTGTCTTCATAATTTCTTGTTTCTTATCTGTGAAATTAAAGGAAATAAAAGCTTAGTTACCTACGAGGGAAAAAGTTTTCAGCTTACAGGAATAGACAGGAGGTTTGCGTCGCCGTGATGTGTAGTTACATTTCTGGGGAGGTGCACGTTAGGCTACAGCATAGGGTACGGCATAGGCTCCACATCGATGCAGAGCCTATGGTGTAGGTACAGCGTTGATTCAAGACAGAAGTATAAATTCCGCCTAACCAGTCACCCCTGCAATGCAAGCTCTAAATCTAATAGTGTAGGCCAGTGGTACAGAAAATCACTATTTAAAACAAGACCTCCACCAACAACGCCTTATCTTTCAGTCATGCTTGTTGCTGCTATAGGAAGTCATGCTGTAAATTAATTAATTCATTCATGTTACTAATCAAAAGTCAATAATATTACAAGACAAACTTTTTTACCACATTACAAATAAATGTGGTATTATCCTGAAAGACATGATTTCTTTTTCTTCATAGACAAAAGCTCACAGTGTGCTTTGAATATGAATCTCTCTGTGGGCCACATCCGAGGCACATGTGAGCATCAGCTCCAAAAGAAAAAAAGAAATAGTGTCATGCGTGCATTTTGAGGGGCCCGAGGCCTGTCATATTGATTTTCATGCTGCGCTACTAAACCCACAAATGTTACGAACAAAGCTGTACACGCACATGCACTCAGAGACACGACGATGCTAGTCATCTTTATTTCACTCTCTCTTTTTGTCTCTCCCTCTCTCTCGTGCATCATGCTACACTATAATGGAGTGCTTTACTGTTACTACTACTACTACTGCTGCACTCTGCTCTCAGCACAATCCCCCTTACATTAAATAATGCAGCTGGCCATTGTGCAGAAGCCCCCCCCCTCGCTCTCCCCATCCCCATCCCACAGCGGCCCATATCAGCACATTTCTGCTTGCTCTGCTATCGTGAAGAGTAACTATGTCCAATTCAGCGTTTACAGGGCCAACACTATAAACATAATCAAGCCATTTACACAACAGCAGCATCAGATGTTTGTTTTCAGCCCTTGTTCTCCCAAAAGGATGCATATTGGGAGAATTGCTCTGTACTACACCTGCCTCTGCTGACTTATAGAACTGCTACAACTGATACGCTATGAAACAGGCGTAATACCCACATGGCTTGTTTGCATTAAAGATTTAATTGTTTAGTTATGTATGGTTTCTGCTTATGCCTTTCTTTGACTTAAACACAGTGGTGAAATGCTGTGGATAGTGTTGTTAATCATTGATTAGATGGTTACTTTTACAAAGTCCTTCATTATCCCTGTGCCAATGGCTGTTTGTGCTGATGCTAATATTATATTTAAAAGGCTTGTCTGATAGTCACTTACTGCAATTCTGTAATCTATATATCAGTGTAAGACGGCCATAATTATTAGCAAATATAGATTTTCACTCTCTAATGGTTGCATTTAGATTCTTATGACACTGTATTCAGATTAAGTGTGATTGCATTTTGGACTAATCAAAGAACTCGATCCAATGTGTCCAACAAGACTTTTCTGTGATGAATATATCCAGAAGTATAAAAAAATGCAGGCATACATGCTCAAATATATGCAGACATAATTTCATACATAATTACTAATGCAGCATCAAAGCCTCACAATGCTTCCTCTTTACATACATAAATGTATTAATTAACTCAGACCATTATTTTCTTTTTAAACGTGTAACGCTCCAATCAATTGACTCATTTGTACCATATAAACAGAGTAAACAGCCTAAAGGAGATTGGGTCGACTCAAAGGGATCAGCCATGGTTGGTCTCTTTTTGATCATCACATTTAGACGGGAAATCCCCCCAATTAGCCAGGCGGAGGCAGAGAAAAAAGGATAACTTGTGAAGGAGGGGAATATGTGTTAGGTGTTAGAATTAACACTTTGTGGTATAGTTGACTGTTTAGTTGTATAGCTTTAGTACAATATGGTCTGCTACTTGAATATTACATGTGACAGTTTAATCAGTGACTGTATATAAAGATGGGCAACACATCTCTACTTCCTTCCATTGTACAAAAATGAAGTCAAAATATCCTGCATATGGCTGCTGCCATCTCGCACTGGTGACATCATTTGGAGCCAGAGTCTACGCAGTAGCGATCTCCATGGTATCGTGTTCTGGCTGTACGACCACTCTGGCAGTGCCTTTGCTCTTGAGCACAATGATTGGCACACACAGCTGTCAATCATGACCCTCCCCTTTTATAGCATCAAATAACTAGGGCTGGGCATTATGTCCTGAAAATTACATCAGGATATATTAAGGCTATATCTCGATACACAATATATGTCTCGATTTTTTTAAAATCTCCTTAAAAACACTTCATTAATGCTAGGACTGGGAGACAAAATCAAGCATAACAATGTTTCTGATAAAATACCCTCTCTGGTGCAAAAAAGTTCAGATTAATTTTTTTTTTCTCAGAAAATATTAACACAATGACATTTTTGATCAATAGTTATAAATAATGTGGATATGATGACTGAGGTGGGTTAAGGCAAGATGATATATATTCTCTGTAATAATATAATATCTTCATATTGCCCAGCCCTACAAATAACTAACTATAATCAAGCTTATCAGAATGAACACTTAAACCAACACCAACGTGATTATAACTACCTAAAATGACAGAAACCATGTTTATGAGCAGTGTTGGGTAAGGGTTACTTTAAAAGTAATCAAAGTGCGTTACTGCATTACTCCCTGAGTAAAGTAACTCAATTACTTTAAAAGTACTTCCAACGTTACTCCCTGAGAAAAGTAACTCAAGCACTTTTAAAGTACTTTTGAGTATTCTACATTTCCTGTTGGGCAATGGACCACAGGGCACTAAGCCTACATTATTTTGTCTCCAAAATTAAAG